>NW_027068000.1:0-7436 GCF_032884065.1 Artemia franciscana
AAGAATGTGATTAAAGGCTCTTTTCCTATGTCAAAAGTTTTAGTTTTCGAGGGTAATAGCTACGTATGTTGAAAAAATGAAGATATTAGACTATTTTATGATTGCACATGGTAAAGAATGTGCTTAAAGGCTCTTTTCCTATGGTAAAAGTTTTAGTTTTCGAGGGTAATAGCTACGTATGTTGGAAAAATGAAGATATTAGACTATTTTATGATTGCACAGGGTAAAGAATGTGATTAAAGGCTCTTTTCCTTTGTCAAAAGTTTTAATTTTCGAGGGTAATAGCTACGTATGTTGAAAAAATGAAGATATTAGACTATTTTATGATTGCAAATGGTAAAGAATGTGATTAAAGGCTCTTTTCCTATGTCAAAAGTTTAAGTTTTCGAGGGTAATGGCTACGTATGTTGGAAAAATGAAGATATTAGACTATTTTATGATTGCATATGGTAAAGAAAGTGCTTAAAGGCTCTTTTCCTATTTCAAAAGTTTTAGTTTTCGAGGGTAATAGCTACGTATGTTGAAAAAATGAAGATATTAGACTATTTAATGATTGCAAATGGTAAAGAATGTGATTAAAGGCTCTTTTCCTATGTCAAAAGTTTTAGTTTTCGAGGGTAATAGCTACGTATGTTGAAAAAATGAAGATATTAGACTATTTTATAATTGCAAATGGTAACGAATGTGATTAAAGGCTCTTTTCCTATGTCAAAAGTTTTAGTTTTCGAGGGTAATAGCTACATATGTTGAAAAAATGAAGATATTAGACTATTTTATAATTGCAAATGGTAACGAATGTGATTAAAGGCTCTTTTTCTATGTCAAAAGTTTTAGTTTTCGAGGGTAATAGCTACGTAGGTTGAAAAAATGAAGAATATTAGACTATTTTTTAATTGCAAATGGTAACGAATGTGATTAAAGGCTTTTTTCCTATGTCAAAAGTTTTAGTTTTCGAGGGTAATAGCTACGTATGTTGAAAAAATGAAGATATTAGACTATTTTATGATTGCAAATGGTAAAGAATGTGATTAAAGGCTCTTTTCCTATGTAAAAAGTTTTAGTTTTCGAGGGTAATAGCTAAGTATGTTGAAAAAATGAAGATATTAGACTATTTTATAATTGCAAATGGTAAAGAATGTGCTTAAAGGCTCTTTTCCTATGGCAAAAGTTTTAGTTTTCGAGGGTAATAGCTACGTATGTTGGAAAAATGAAGATATTAGACTATTTTATGATTGCACATGGTAAAGAATGTGATTAAAGGCTCTTTTCCTATGTCAAAAGTTTTAGTTTTCGAGGGTAATAGCTACGTATGTTGAAAAAATGAAGATATTTGACTATTTTATGATTGCACATGGTAAAGAATGTGATTAAAGGCTCTTTTCCTATGTCAAAAGTTTTAGTTTTCGAGGGTAATAGCTACGTATATTGAAAAAATGAAGATATTTGACTATTTTATGATTGCAAATGGTAAAGAATGTGATTAAAGGCTCTTTTCCTATTTCAAAAGTTTTAGTTTTCGAGGGTAATAGCTACGTATGTTGAAAAAATGAAGATATTAGACTAATTTATGATTGCAAATGGTAAAGAATGTGATTAAAGGCTCTTTTCCTATTTCAAAAGTTTTAGTTTTCGAGGGTAATAGCTACGTATGTTGAAAAAATGAAGATATTAGACTATTTTATAATTGCAAATGGTAACGAATGTGATTAAAGGCTCTTTTCCTATGTCAAAAGTTTTAGTTTTCGAGGGTAATAGCTACGTATGTTGGAAAAATGAAGATATTAGACTATTTCATGATTGCACATGGTAAAGAATGTGATTAAAGGCTCTGTTTCTATGGGAAAAGTTTTAGTTTTCGAGGGTAATAGCTACGTATGTTGAAAAAATGAAGATATTAGACTATTTTATGATTGCACATGGTAAAGAATGTGATTAAAGGCTCTTTTCCTATGTCATAAGTTTTAGTTTTCGAGGGTAATAGCTACGTATGTTGGAAAAATGAAGATATTAGACTATTTTATGATTGCACATGGTAAAGAAAGTGCTTAAAGGCTCTTTTCCTATTTCAAAAGTTTTAGTTTTCGAGTGTAATAGCTACGTATGTTGAAAAAATGAAGATATTAGACTATTTTATGATTGCAAATGGTAAAGAATGTGATTAAAGGCTCTTTTCCTATGTCAAAAGTTTTAGTTTTCGAGGGTAATAGCTACGTATGTTGGAAAAATGAAGATATTAGACTATTTTATGATTGCACATGGTAAAAAATGTGATTAAAGGCTCTTTTCCTATGTCAAAAGTTTTAGTTTTCGAGGGTAATAGCTACGTATGTTGAAAAAATGAAGATATTAGACTATTTTATGATTGCAAATGGTAAAGAATGTGATTAAAGGCTCTTTTCCTATGTCAAAAGTTTTAGTTTTCGAGGGTAATAGCTACTTATGTTGAAAAAATGAAGATATTAGACTATTTTATGATTGCACATGGTAAAGAAAGTGCTTAAAGGCTCTTTTCCTATTTCAAAAGTTTTAGTTTTCGAGGGTAATAGCTACGTATGTTGAAAAAATGAAGATATTAGACTATTTTATAATTGCAAATGGTAACGAATGTGATTAAAGGCTCTTTTCCTATGTCAAAAGTTTTAGTTTTCGAGGGTAATAGCTATGTATGTTGGAAAAATGAAGATATTAGACTATTTTATGATTGCACATGGTAAAGAATGTGATTAAAGGCTCTTTTCCTATGTCAAAAGTTTTAGTTATCGAGGGTAGCCTAATAGCTACGTATGTTGAAAAAATGAAGATATTAGACTATTTTATGATTGCAAATGGTAAAGAATGTGATGAAAGGCTATTTTCCTATGTCAAAAGTTTTAGTTTTCGAGGGTAACCGCTACGTATGTTGGAAAAATGAAGATATTAGACTATTTTATGATTGCACATGGTAAAGAAAGTGCTTAAAGGCTCTTTTCCTATTTCAAAAGTTTTAGTTTTCGAGGGTAATAGCTACGTATGTTGAAAAAATGAAGATATTAGACTATTTTATGATTGCACATGGTAAAGAATATGATTAAAGGCTCTTTTCCTATGTCAAAAGTTTTAGTTTTCAAGGGTAATAGCTACGTATGTTGGAAAAATGAAGATATTAGACTATTTTATGATTGCACATGGTAAAGAATGTGATTAAAGGCTCTTTTCCTATGTCAAAAGTTTTAGTTTTCGAGGGTAATAGCTACGTATGTTGAAAAAATGAAGATATTAGACTATTTTATGATTGCAAATGGTAAAGAATGTGATTAAAGGCTCTTTTCCTATGTCAAAAGTTTTAGTTTTCGAGGGTAATAGCTACGTATGTTGAAAAAATGAAGATATTAGACTATTTTATAATTGCAAATGGTAACGAATGTCATTAAAGGCTCTTTTCCTATGTCAAAAGTTTTAGTTTTCGAGGGTAATAGCTACGTATGTTGGAAAATTGAAGATATTAGACTATTTTATGATTGCAAATGGTAAAGAATGTGATTAAAGGCTCTTTTCCTATGTCAAAAGTTTTAGTTTTCGAGGGTAGCCTAATAGCTACGTTTGTTGGAAAAATGAAGTTATTAGACTATTTTATGATTGCACATGGTAAAGAATGTGATTAAAGGCTCTTTTCCTATGTCAAAAGTTTTAGTTTTCGAGGGTAATAGCTACGTATGTTGAAAAAATGAAGATATTAGACTATTTTATGATTGCAAATGGTAAAGAATGTGATTAAAGGCTCTTTTCCTATGTCAAAAGTTTTAGTTTTCGAGGGTAATAGCTACGTATGTTGAAAAAATGAAGATATAGACTATTTTATGATTTCAAATGGTAAAGAATGTGATTAAAGGCTCTTTTCCTATGTCAAAAGTTTTAGTTTTCGAGGGTAATAGCTACGTATGTTGAAAAAATGAAGATATTAGACTATTTTATGATTGCAAATGGTAAAGAATGTGATTAAAGGCTCTTTTCCTATTTCAAAAATTTAAGTTTTCGAGGGTAATAGCTACGTATGTTGGAAAAATGAAGATATTAGACTATTTTATGATTGCAAATGGTAAAGAATGTGATTAAAGGCTCTTTTCCTATGTCAAAAGTTTTAGTTTTCGAGGGTAATAGCTACGTATGTTGAAAAAATGAAGATATTAGACTATTTTTTAATTGCAAATGGTAACGAATGTGATTAAAGGCTCTTTTCCTATGTCAAAAGTTTTAGTTTTCGAGGGTAATAGCTACGTATGTTGAAAAAATGAAGATATTAGACTATTTTTTAATTGCAAATGGTAACGAATGTGATTAAAGGCTTTTTTCCTATGTCAAAAGTTTTAGTTTTCGAGGGTAATAGCTACGTATGTTGAAAAAATGAAGATATTAGACTATTTTATGATTGCAAATGGTAAAGAATGTGATTAAAGGCTCTTTTCCTATGTAAAAAGTTTTAGTTTTCGAGGGTAATAGCTAAGTATGTTGAAAAAATGAAGATATTAGACTATTTTATAATTGCAAATGGTAAAGAATGTGCTTAAAGGCTCTTTTCCTATGGCAAAAGTTTTAGTTTTCGAGGGTAATAGCTACGTATGTTGGAAAAATGAAGATATTAGACTATTTTATGATTGCACATGGTAAAGAATGTGATTAAAGGCTCTTTTCCTATGTCAAAAGTTTTAGTTTTCGAGGGTAATAGCTACGTATGTTGAAAAAATGAAGATATTTGACTATTTTATGATTGCACATGGTAAAGAATGTGATTAAAGGCTCTTTTCCTATGTCAAAAGTTTTAGTTTTCGAGGGTAATAGCTACGTATAATGAATAAATGAAGATATTTGACTATTTTATGATTGCAAATGGTAAAGAATGTGATTAAAGGCTCTTTTCCTATTTCAAAAGTTTTAGTTTTCGAGGGTAATAGCTACGTATGTTGAAAAAATGAAGATATTAGACTAATTTATGATTGCAAATGGTCAAGAATGTGATTAAAGGCTCTTTTCCTATTTCAAAAGTTTTAGTTTTCGAGGGTAATAGCTACGTATGTTGAAAAAATGAAGATATTAGACTATTTTATAATTGCAAATGGTAACGAATGTGATTAAAGGCTCTTTTCCTATGTCAAAAGTTTTAGTTTTCGAGGGTAATAGCTACGTATGTTGGAAAAATGAAGATATTAGACTATTTCATGATTGCACATGGTAAAGAATGTGATTAAAGGCTCTGTTTCTATGGGAAAAGTTTTAGTTTTCGAGGGTAATAGCTACGTATGTTGAAAAAATGAAGATATTAGACTATTTTATGATTGCACATGGTAAAGAATGTGATTAAAGGCTCTTTTCCTATGTCATAAGTTTTAGTTTTCGAGGGTAATAGCTACGTATGTTGGAAAAATGAAGATATTAGACTATTTTATGATTGCACATGGTAAAGAAACTGCTGAAAGGCTCTTTTCCTATTTCAAAAGTTTTAGTTTTCGAGTGTAATAGCTACGTATGTTGAAAAAATGAAGATATTAGACTATTTTATGATTGCAAATGGTAAAGAATGTGATTAAAGGCTCTTTTCCTATGTCAAAAGTTTTAGTTTTCGAGGGTAATAGCTACGTATGTTGGAAAAATGAAGATATTAGACTATTTTATGATTGCACATGGTAAAGAATGTGATTAAAGGCTCTTTTCCTATGTCAAAAGTTTTAGTTTTCGAGGGTAATAGCTACGTATGTTGAAAAAATGAAGATATTAGACTATTTTATGATTGCAAATGGTAAAGAATGTGATTAAAGGCTCTTTTCCTATGTCAAAAGTTTTAGTTTTCGAGGGTAATAGCTACTTATGTTGAAAAAATGAAGATATTAGACTATTTTATGATTGCACATGGTAAAGAAAGTGCTTAAAGGCTCTTTTCCTATTTCAAAAGTTTTAGTTTTCGAGGGTAATAGCTACGTATGTTGAAAAAATGAAGATATTAGACTATTTTATAATTGCAAATGGTAACGAATGTGATTAAAGGCTCTTTTCCTATGTCAAAAGTTTTAGTTTTCGAGGGTAATAGCTATGTATGTTGGAAAAATGAAGATATTAGACTATTTTATGATTGCACATGGTAAAGAATGTGATTAAAGGCTCTTTTCCTATGTCAAAAGTTTTAGTTATCGAGGGTAGCCTAATAGCTACGTATGTTGAAAAAATGAAGATATTAGACTATTTTATGATTGCAAATGGCAAAGAATGTGATGAAAGGCTATTTTCCTATGTCAAAAGTTTTAGTTTTCGAGGGTAACCGCTACGTATGTTGGAAAAATGAAGATATTAGACTATTTTATGATTGCACATGGTAAAGAAAGTGCTTAAAGGCTCTTTTCCTATTTCAAAAGTTTTAGTTTTCGAGGGTAATAGCTACGTATGTTGAAAAAATGAAGATATTAGACTATTTTATGATTGCACATGGTAAAGAATGTGATTAAAGGCTCTTTTCCTATGTCAAAAGTTTTAGTTTTCGAGGGTAATAGCTACGTATGTTGGAAAAATGAAGATATTAGACTATTTTATGATTGCACATGGTAAAGAATGTGATTAAAGGCTCTTTTCCTATGTCAAAAGTTTTAGTTTTCGAGGGTAATAGCTACGTATGTTGAAAAAATGAAGATATTAGACTATTTTATGATTGCAAATGGTAAAGAATGTGATTAAAGGCTCTTTTCCTATGTCAAAAGTTTTAGTTTTCGAGGGTAATAGCTACGTATGTTGAAAAAATGAAGATATTAGACTATTTTATAATTGCAAATGGTAACGAATGTCATTAAAGGCTCTTTTCCTATGTCAAAAGTTTTAGTTTTCGAGGGTAATAGCTACGTATGTTGGAAAATTGAAGATATTAGACTATTTTATGATTGCAAATGGTAAAGAATGTGATTAAAGGCTCTTTTCCTATGTCAAAAGTTTTAGTTTTCGAGGGTAGCCTAATAGCTACGTTTGTTGGAAAAATGAAGTTATTAGACTATTTTATGATTGCACATGGTAAAGAATGTGATTAAAGGCTCTTTTCCTATGTCAAAAGTTTTAGTTTTCGAGGGTAATAGCTACGTATGTTGAAAAAATGAAGATATTAGACTATTTTATGATTGCAAATGGTAAAGAATGTGATTAAAGGCTCTTTTCCTATGTCAAAAGTTTTAGTTTTCGAGGGTAATAGCTACGTATGTTGAAAAAATGAAGATATAGACTATTTTATGATTTCAAATGGTAAAGAATGTGATTAAAGGCTCTTTTCCTATGTCAAAAGTTTTAGTTTTCGAGGGTAATAGCTACGTATGTTGAAAAAATGAAGATATTAGACTATTTTATGATTGCAAATGGTAAAGAATGTGATTAAAGGCTCTTTTCCTATTTCAAAAATTTAAGTTTTCGAGGGTAATAGCTACGTATGTTGG
>NW_027068001.1:0-7417 GCF_032884065.1 Artemia franciscana
TACCATTTGCAATCATAAAATTGTCTAATATCTTCATTTTTTCAACATACGTAGCTATTACCCTCGAAAACTAAAACTTTTGAAATAGGAAAAGAGCCTTTAATCACATTCTTTACCATGTGCAATCATAAAATAGTCTAATATCTTCATTTTTTCAACAGACATAGCTATTGCCCTCGAAAACTAAAACTTTTGAAATAGGAAAAGAGCCTTTAATCACATTCTTTACCATTTGCAATCATAAAATAGTCTAATATCTTCATTTTTTCAACATACGTAGCTATTACCCTCGAAAACTAAAACTTTTGAAATAGGAAAAGAGCCTTTAATCACATTCTTTACCATTTGCAATCATAAAATAGTCTAATATCTTCATTTTTTCAACATACGTAGCTCTTACCCTCGAAAACTAAAACTTTTGAAATAGGAAAAGAGCCTTTAATCACATTCTTTACCATTTGCAATCATAAAATAGTCTAATATCTTCATTTTGTCAACATAAGTAGCTATTACCCTCGAAAACTAAAACTTTTGAAATTGGAAAAGAGCCTTTAATCACATTCTTTACCATTTGCAATCATAAAATAGTCTAATATCTTCATTTTTTCAACATACGTAGCTATTACCCTCGAAAACTAAAACTTTTGAAATAGGAAAAGAGCCTTTAATCACATTCTTTACCATGTGCAATCATAAAATAGTCTAATATCTTCATTTTTTCAACATACGTAGCTCTTACCCTCGAAAACTAAAACTTTTGAAATAGGAAAAGAGCCTTTAATCACATTCTTTACCATTTGCAATCATAAAATAGTCTAATATCTTCATTTTGTCAACATATGTAGTTATTACCCTCGAAAACTAAAACTTTTGAAATTGGAAAAGAGCCTTTAATCACATTCTTTACCATTTGCAATCATAAAATAGTCTAATATCTTCATTTTTTCAACATACGTAGCTATTACCCTCGAAAACTAAAACTTTTGAAATAGGAAAAGAGCCTTTAATCACATTCTTTACCATGTGCAATCATAAAATTGTCTAATATCATCATTTTTTCCACAGACATAGCTATTACCCTCGAAAACTAAAACTTTTGAAATAGGAAAAGAGCCTTTAATCACATTCTTTACCATTTGCAATCATAAAATAGTCTAATATGTTCATTTTTTCAACATACGTAGCTATTACCCTTGAAAACTAAAACTTTTGGCATAGGAAAAGAGCCTTTAATCACATTCTTTACCATTTGCAATCATAAAATTGTCTAATATCTTCATTTTTTCAACATACGTAGCTATTACCCTCGAAAACTAAAACTTTTGAAATAGGAAAAAGAGCCTTTAATCACATTCTTTACCATGTGCAATCATAAAATAGTCTAATATCTTCATTTTTTCAACAGGACATAGCTATTGCCCTCGAAAACTAAAACTTTTGAAATAGGAAAAGAGCCTTTAATCACATTCTTTACCATTTGCAATCATAAAATAGTCTAATATCTTCATTTTTTTCAACATACGTAGCTATTACCCTCGAAAACTAAAACTTTTGAAATAGGAAAAGAGCTTTAATCACATTCTTACCATTTGCAATCATAAAATAGTCTAATATCTTCATTTTTTCAACATACGTAGCTCTTACCCTCGAAAACTAAAACTTTTGAAATAGGAAAAGAGCCTTTAATCACATTCTTTACCATTGCAATCATAAAATAGTCTAATATCTTCATTTTGTCAACATAAGTAGCTATTACCCTCGAAAACTAAAACTTTTGAAATTGGAAAAGAGCCTTTAATCACATTCTTTACCATTTGCAATCATAAAATAGTCTAATATCTTCATTTTTTCAACATACGTAGCTATTACCCTCGAAAACTAAAACTTTTGAAATAGGAAAAGAGCCTTTAATCACATTCTTTACCATGTGCAATCATAAAATAGTCTAATATCTTCATTTTCTTCAACAAACGTAGCTCTTACCCCCGAAAACTAAAACTTTTGAAATAGGAAAAGAGCCTTTAATCACATTCTTTACCATGTGCAATCATAAAATAGTCTAATATCATCATTTTTTCCACAGACATAGCTATTACCCTCGAAAACTAAAACTTATGAAATAGGAAAAGAGCCTTTAATCACATTCTTTACCATTTGCAATCATAAAATAGTCTAATATGTTCATTTTTTTCAACATACGTAGCTATTACCCTTGAAAACTAAAACTTTTGACATAGGAAAAGAGCCTTTAATCACATTCTTTACCATTTGCAATCATAAAATTGTCTAATATCTTCATTTTTTCAACATACGTAGCTATTACCCTCGAAAACTAAAACTTTTGAAATAGGGAAAAGAGCCTTTAATCACATTCTTTACCATGTGCAATCATAAAATAGTCTAATATCTTCATTTTTTCAACAGACATAGCTATTGCCCTCGAAAACTAAAACTTTTGAAATAGGAAAAGAGCCTTTAATCACATTCTTTACCATTTGCAATCATAAAATAGTCTAATATCTTCATTTTTTCAACATACGTAGCTATTACCCTCGAAAACTAAAACTTTTGAAATAGGAAAAGAGCCTTTAATCACATTCTTTACCATTTGCAATCATAAAATAGTCTAATATGTTCATTTTTTTCAACATACGTAGCTATTACCCTTGAAAACTAAAACTTTTGACATAGGAAAAGAGCCTTTAATCACATTCTTTACCATTTGCAATCATAAAATTGTCTAATATCTTCATTTTTTCAACATACGTAGCTATTACCCTCGAAAACTAAAACTTTTGAAATAGGAAAAGAGCCTTTAATCACATTCTTTACCATGTGCAATCATAAAATAGTCTAATATCTTCATTTTTTCAACAGACATAGCTATTGCCCTCGAAAACTAAAACTTTTGAAATAGGAAAAGAGCCTTTAATCACATTCTTTACCATTTGCAATCATAAAATAGTCTAATATCTTCATTTTTTCAACATACGTAGCTATTACCCTCGAAAACTAAAACTTTTGAAATAGGAAAAGAGCCTTTAATCACATTCTTTACCATTTGCAATCATAAAATAGTCTAATATCTTCATTTTTTCAACATACGTAGCTCTTACCCTCGAAAACTAAAACTTTTGAAATAGGAAAAGAGCCTTTAATCACATTCTTTACCATTTGCAATCATAAAATAGTCTAATATCTTCATTTTGTCAACATAAGTAGCTATTACCCTCGAAAACTAAAACTTTTGAAATTGGAAAAGAGCCTTTAATCACATTCTTTACCATTTGCAATCATAAAATAGTCTAATATCTTCATTTTTTCAACATACGTAGCTATTACCCTCGAAAACTAAAACTTTTGAAATAGGAAAAGAGCCTTTAATCACATTCTTTACCATGTGCAATCATAAAATAGTCTAATATCTTAATTTTTTTCAACAAACGTAGCTCTTACCCCGAAAACTAAAACTTTTGAAATAGGAAAAGAGCCTTTAATCACATTCTTTACCATGTGCAATCATAAAATAGTCTAATATCATCATTTTTTCCACAGACATAGCTATTACCCTCGAAAACTAAAACTTTTGAAATAGGAAAAGAGCCCTTAATCACATTCTTTACCATTTGCAATCATAAAATAGTCTAATATGTTCATTTTTTCAACATACGTAGCTATTACCCTTGAAAACTAAAACTTTTGACATAGGAAAAGAGCCTTTAATCACATTCTTTACCATTTGCAATCATAAAATTGTCTAATATCTTCATTTTTTCAACATACGTAGCTATTACCCTCGAAAACTAAAACTTTTGAAATAGGAAAAGAGCCTTTAATCACATTCTTTACCATGTGCAATCATAAAATAGTCTAATATCTTCATTTTTTCAACAGACATAGCTATTGCCCTCGAAAACTAAAACTTTTGAAATAGGAAACCAGCCTTTAATCACATTCTTTACCATTTGCACTCATAAATAGTCTAATATCTTCATTTTTTTCAACATACGTAGCTATTACCCTCGAAAACTAAAACTTTTGAAATAGGAAAAGAGCCTTTAATCACATTCTTTACCATTTGCAATCATAAAATAGTCTAATATCTTCATTTTTTCAACATACGTAGCTCTTACCCTCGAAAACTAAAACTTTTGAAATAGGAAAAGAGCCTTTAATCACATTCTTACCATTTGCAATCATAAAATAGTCTAATATCTTCATTTTGTCAACATAAGTAGCTATTACCCTCGAAAACTAAAACTTTTGAAATTGGAAAAGAGCCTTTAATCACATTCTTTACCATTTGCAATCATAAAATAGTCTAATATCTTCATTTTTTCAACATACGTAGCTATTACCCTCGAAAACTAAAACTTTTGAAATAGGAAAAGAGCCTTTAATCACATTCTTTACCATGTGCAATCATAAAATAGTCTAATATCTTCATTTTTTCAACATACGTAGCTCTTACCCTCGAAAACTAAAACTTTTGAAATAGGAAAAGAGCCTTTAATCACATTCTTTACCATTTGCAATCATAAAATAGTCTAATATCTTCATTTTGTCAACATAAGTAGCTATTACCCTCGAAAACTAAAACTTTTGAAATTGAAAAAGAGCCTTTAATCACATTCTTTACCATTTGCAATCATAAAATAGTCTAATATCTTCATTTTTTCAACATACGTAGCTATTACCCTCGAAAACTAAAACTTTTGAAATAGGAAAAGAGCCTTTAATCACATTCTTTACCATGTGCAATCATAAAATTGTCTAATATCATCATTTTTTCCACAGACATAGCTATTACCCTCGAAAACTAAAACTTTTGAAATAGGAAAAGAGCCTTTAATCACATTCTTTACCATTTGCAATCATAAAATAGTCTAATATCTTCATTTTTTCAACATACGTAGCTATTACCCTTGAAAACTAAAACTTTTGGCATAGGAAAAGAGCCTTTAATCACATTCTTTACCATTTGCAATCATAAAATTGTCTAATATCTTCATTTTTTCAACATACGTAGCTATTACCCTCGAAAACTAAAACTTTTGAAATAGGAAAAGAGCCTTTAATCACATTCTTTACCATGTGCAATCATAAAATAGTCTAATATCTTCATTTTTTCAACAGACATAGCTATTGCCCTCGAAAACTAAAACTTTTGAAATAGGAAAAGAGCCTTTAATCACATTCTTTACCATTTGCAATCATAAAATAGTCTAATATCTTCATTTTTTCAACATACGTAGCTATTACCCTCGAAAACTAAAACTTTTGAAAATAGAAAAGAGCCTTTAATCACATTCTTTACCATTTGCAATCATAAAATAGTCTAATATCTTCATTTTTTCAACATACGTAGCTCTTACCCTCGAAAACTAAAACTTTTGAAATAGGGAAAAGAGCCTTTAATCACATTCTTTACCATTTGCAATCATAAATAGTCTAATATCTTCATTTTGTCAACATAAGTAGCTATTACCCTCGAAAACTAAAACTTTTGAAATTGGAAAAGAGCCTTTAATCACATTCTTTACCATTTGCAATCATAAAATAGTCTAATATCTTCATTTTTTCAACATACGTAGCTATTACCCTCGAAAACTAAAACTTTTGAAATAGGAAAAGAGCCTTTAATCACATTCTTTACCATGTGCAATCATAAATAGTCTAATATCTTAATTTTTTCAACAAACGTAGCTCTTACCCCCGAAAACTAAAACTTTTGAAATAGGAAAAGAGCCTTTAATCACATTCTTTACCATGTGCAATCATAAAATAGTCTAATATCATCATTTTTTCCACAGACATAGCTATTACCCTCGAAAACTAAAACTTTTGAAATAGGAAAAGAGCCTTTAATCACATTCTTTACCATTTGCAATCATAAAATAGTCTAATATGTTCATTTTTTTCAACATACGTAGCTATTACCCTTGAAAACTAAAACTTTTGACATAGGAAAAGAGCCTTTAATCACATTCTTTACCATTTGCAATCATAAAAATTGTCTAATATCTTCATTTTTTCAACATACGTAGCTATTACCCTCGAAAACTAAAACTTTTGAAATAGGAAAAGAGCCTTTTAATCACATTCTTTACCATGTGCAATCATAAAATAGTCTAATATCTTCATTTTTTCAACAGACATAGCTATTGCCCTCGAAAACTAAAACTTTTGAAATAGGAAAAGAGCCTTTAATCACATTCTTTACCATTTGCAATCATAAAATAGTCTAATATCTTCATTTTTTCAACATACGTAGCTATTACCCTCGAAAACTAAACTTTTGAAATAGGAAAAGAGCCTTTAATCACATCTTTACCATTTGCAATCATAAAATAGTCTAATATGTTCATTTTTTCAACATACGTAGCTATTACCCTTGAAAACTAAAACTTTTGACATAGGAAAAGAGCCTTTAATCACATTCTTTACCATTTGCAATCATAAAATTGTCTAATATCTTCATTTTTTCAACATACGTAGCTATTACCCTCGAAAACTAAAACTTTTGAAATAGGAAAAGAGCCTTTAATCACATTATTCAGCATGTGCAATCATAAAATAGTCTAATATCTTCATTTTTCAACAGACATAGCTATTGCCCTCGAAAACTAAAACTTTTGAAATAGGAAAAGAGCCTTTAATCACATTCTTTACCATTTGCAATCATTAAAATAGTCTAATATCTTCATTTTTTCAACATACGTAGCTATTACCCTCGAAAACTAAAACTTTTGAAATAGGAAAAGAGCCTTTAATCACATTCTTTACCATTTGCAATCATAAAATAGTCTAATATCTTCATTTTTTCAACATACGTAGCTCTAACCCTCGAAAACTAAAACTTTTGAAATAGGAAAAGAGCTTTAATCACATTCTTTACCATTTGCAATCATAAAATAGTCTAATATCTTCATTTTGTCAACATAAGTAGCTATTACCCTCGAAAACTAAACTTTTGAATTGGAAAAGAGCCTTTAATCACATTCTTTACCATTTGCAATCATAAAATAGTCTAATATCTTCATTTTTTCAACATACGTAGCCATTACCCTCGAAAACTAAAACTTTTGAAATAGGAAAAGAGCCTTTAATCACATTCTTTACCATGTGCAATCATAAAATAGTCTAATATCTTAATTTTTTCAACAAACGTAGCTCTTACCCCCGAAAACTAAAACTTTTGAAATAGGAAAAGAGCCTTTAATCACATTCTTTACATGTGCAATCATAAAATAGTCTAATATCATCATTTTTTCCACAGACATAGCTATTACCCTCGAAAACTAAAACTTTTGAAATAGGAAAAGAGCCTTTAATCACATTCTTTACCATTTGCAATCATAAAATAGTCTAATATGTTCATTTTTCAACATACGTAGCTATTACCCTTGAAACTAAA
>NW_027068002.1:0-7119 GCF_032884065.1 Artemia franciscana
CGGTCGTGATTTGTGTCCGGGTGTCCCAGTCCTGTAATTTTTCTTTGAGGTTCCCGGTCGTCACTTATATTCCCTCTGTGTCGGTCGTCATTTGTGTCCCGGTCTGTAATTTATCTTTGAGTGTTTTTTCTTTTTAGTTTTTTTTTAGTTTTTTACATTTTTTCAGTTTTTTTTTTCTTCTTTATTTTTCAGCGTCACTATGAAGTACATATCGCCGAACCTTTGTTTTTTAACTTAAATCTGGTAGGCATTGATGACCTTATCCTAGTCAAAATCCCAAACCCAATCATCATCGCTATCATTTTCAGTTTTGATATGTTTTGACTCTCGCTTTCCAGGTGGATTTTCATCTAACTGCGCGGTTTTGCGTTCTTTAGCCGCAAGCCTGTTTTCTTGCTGTTCTTGTGATTCATCGGCACGCTTTCTTTTCTTACTTTCTCTATCAGCTGCAAGCCTTTTTTCTTGCTGTTCTTGTGATTCCTCGGCACGCTTTCTTTTCTTACTTTCTCTATCAGCAGCAAGTTTTTTGGCATAGACTCTTTGAGCAGCTTCCTCGGCTGTTGCCATTGTAGGTTCTTCAGTCATTTTACAATTAAAAATTTTTCCGTGAACGCATGTCTTAAATACCATTAATGACGTCACCGTCATAGCAAAAATGACGACAACTAACTTCATGACGTCAGTCGACACAGAAACATGACGTCACCTGACAGACAGACACACAGACAGACAACTTACTTTTATATATATAGATATATATATGTATATATGTATATATATATATATATATATATATATATATATATATATATATATATATATATATATATATATATCTATATATATAAAAATAAGTTGTCTGTCTGTGGATGTGTGGATGGATGTGTGGATGGATGTGTCAGGTGACGTCACCTGAAAAAACTGGATTAGGTGACGTCAAAACTGAAAAAACTAAAAAAAGGCAAAAACTACAAAAAAAACTAAAAACTAATAAAAAAAATAAAAAAGCTAAAAAACTAAAAAAACTATAAAGGTAAAAACCAATAAAAAACTAAAAAAAAAAACTGAAAAAACTAAAAAAAGGCAAAAACTACAAAAAAAACTAAAAACTAATAAAAAAAGTAAAAAAGCTAAAAAACTAAAAAAACTAAAAAAACTAAAAAAAGGTAAAAAACTAAAAAAAATAAAAAATAAAAAAAAACTAAAAAAAAGGAAAAAACTGAAAAATAAGCTAAAATAAAGGTAAAAACCAATAAAAAACTAAAAAAAAAAAGGAAAAAACTAATAAATGACGACACTCAAAGAGAAAGCGACCAGGACAAAAAACTAAAAAAAAGGCAAAAACTACAAAAAAACTAAAAACTAATAAAAAAAATAAAAAAGCTAAAAAACTAAAAAAACTAAAAAAAGGTAAAAAACTAAAAAAACTAAAAACTAAAAAAAAACTAAAAAAGGTAAAAACTAAAAGAACTAAAAAAGAAAAAAATAAATGACGACACTCAAAGAGAAAGCGACCAGGACAAAAGGAATGTTCGATTAGCAATCAACAAAGCACCGGGACACAGGGAGTATAAATGACGACCAGGACACAAGTAAAAAAAAAAATTAACAAAACTAAAAAGAAGGTAAAAACTACAAAAAAACTAAAAAGAAAAAAAAACTAAAAACTAATAAAAAAACTAAAAAATCTAAAAATCTAAATAAACTAAAAAAGAAAAAAAAAGGAAAAAAATAAAGGAGAAAAACAAAACTAAAAAACGAATGTATATACAGACCGGTACACCGGGATACAAATGACGACCGGGACACAGGGAATATAAATAACGACCGGGACACAGGGACACAACTACAACGGGGACACCGGGGGAAACAGGGGGATAACCTGACAATCTATTTATATGCAAAGACAATGGGACAGCAAAGAATGTTGTATATTCGCAAGTTTTACGTAGTTAAAACCATATATATATATATATATCTATATTCACAGGTGGGACATAGGGACACAACTACAATGGCGCGTAACTATTATGGCGCGTAACGACTTACGCGCGCGGGGGGGCTTGGGGGGGGCGCGAAGCGCCCCCACCAACTAGGTGTTGGGGTGGCGCGAAGCGCCACCCCAACAGCTAGTATATATATATATATATATATAACTTGCGAATATACAACATTCTTCGCTGTCCCATTGTCTTCTTTTGTATTAGTTTTGTAGCTTTTACGTTTTTTTTTCTTTTTTAGTTTTAAGTTTTTTAACTTTTGTTAGTTTTTTTTTAGTATTCTAGCTTTTTTAGTTTTTTAGTTTTTTTGTAGACAGACAGACTATGCGGACAGACTACCTTTTTTAGTTTTTTTCTTCTTTTGTATTCAAGGTTCGAACTTGGAATCTCTCGAACCTAGAACCTGGAACATACCGCGTTACCAACTCAGCTACATCAGCTTGTATACTTTCGTTTTTGAATTGGTATATGATGAAATAATTCAGACGTCATATGCGGACAGACAGACATAACCCACAAACAACTTATTTTTATTTTTATATATATAGATATATATATATATATATATATATATATATATATATATATATATATTATATATATATATATATATATATATATATATATATATATATATATATATATATATATATATAAATATATATATTATTTTTATATATATATATATATATATATATATATATATATACTATATACTAGCTGTTGGGGTGGCGCTTCGCGCCACCCCAACACCTAGTTGGTGGGGGCGCTTCGCGCCCCCCCCAAGCCCCCCCGCGCGCGTAAGTCGTTACGCGCCATAATAGTTACGCGCCATTGTAGTTGTGTCCCTATGTCCCACCTGTGAATATAGATATATATATATATATATATATATATATATATATATATATATATATATATATATATATATATATATATATATGGTTTTAACTACGTAAAACTTGCGAATATACAACATTCTTTGCTGTCCCATTGTCTTTGCATATAAATAGATTGTCAGGTTTACCGACTCTTGAACATGCAACATATAATGGTCCATCTGATAAACAATCTGTATTCAGATCTATACCTCATGATTCTAATGATTGCCCTTGAGTTTTGTTGATGGTGATTGCTAATCGACCATTCCCTGTCCCGGTGTCCCGGTCGTCATTTATATCCCCCTGTTTCCCCCGGTGTCCCCGTTGTAGTTGTGTCCCTGTGTCCCGGTCGTCATTTATATTCCCTGTGTCCCGGTCGTCATTTGTATCCCGGTGTCCCGGTCTGTATATACATTCGTTTTTTAGTTTTGTTTTTCTCCTTTATTTTTTTCCTTTTTTTTCTTTTTTAGTTTATTTAGATTTTTAGATTTTTTAGTTTTTTTATTAGTTTTTAGTTTTTTTTCTTATTTTTTTGTAGTTTTTACCTTCTTTTTAGTTTTGTTAGTTTTTTTTTACTTATGTCCTGGTCGTCATTTATACTCCCTGTGTCCCGGTGCTTTGTTGATTGCTAATCGAACATTCCTTTTGTCCTGGTCGCTTTCTCTTTGAGTGTCGTCATTTATTTTTTTCTTTTTTAGTTCTTTTAGTTTTTACCTTTTTTAGTTTTTTTTAGTTTTTTAGATGAAAATTTTTTTTAGTTTTTTCCTTTTTTTCTTTTTAGTTTTTTATTGGTTTTTACCTTTATTTTAGCTTATTTTTCAGTTTTTTCCTTTTTTTTAGTTTTTTTTTTTTATTTTTTTTAGTTTTTTACCTTTTTTTAGTTTTTTTAGTTTTTTTAGTTTTTTACTTTTTTTATTAGTTTTTAGTTTTTTTTTGTAGTTTTTGCCTTTTTTTAGTTTTTTTTTTAGTTTTTTATTGGTTTTTACCTTTATTTTAGCTTATTTTTCAGTTTTTTCCTTTTTTTTAGTTTTTAGTTTTTTTAGCTTTTTACCTTTTTTTAGTTTTTTTAGTTTTTTTAGTCTTTTAGCTTTTTTATTTTTTTTATTAGTTTTTAGTTTTTTTGTAGTTTTTGCCTTTTTTTAGTTTTTTTAGTTTTTTAGCTTTTTTATTAGTTTTTAGTTTTTTTTGTAGTTTTTGCCTTTTTTTAGTTTTTTCTTTTTAGTTTTTTTGTAGTTTTTACCTTCTTTTTAGTATTGTTAGTTTTTTTTTTACTTATGTCCTGGTCGTCATTTATACTCCCTGTGTCCCGGTGCTTTGTTGATTGCTAATCGAACATTCCTTTTGTCCTGGTCGCTTTCTCTTTGAGTGTCGTCATTTATTTTTTTCTTTTTTAGTTCTTTTAGTTTTTACCTTTTTTAGTTTTTTTTAGTTTTTTAGATGAAAATTTTTTTTAGTTTTTTCTTTTTTTCTTTTTAGTTTTTTATTGGTTTTTACCTTTATTTTAGCTTATTTTTCAGTTTTTTCCTTTTTTTTATTTTTTTTTATTTTTTATTTTTTTAGTTTTTTACCTTTTTTTAGTTTTTTTTTAGTTTTTTTAGTTTTTTAGCTTTTTTACTTTTTTTTATTAGTTTTTAGTTTTTTTTTGTAGTTTTTGCCTTTTTTTAGTTTTTTCAATTTTTAGTTTTTTTAGTTTTTTAGCTTTTTTATTTTTTTTATTAGTTTTTAGTTTTTTTTGTAGTTTTTGCCTTTTTTTAGTTTTTTCAGTTTTCAGTTTTGTCACCTGATCCAGTTTTTTCAGGTGACGTCACCTGATCCATCCACAGATCCACAGACAACTTATTTTTATATATATATATATATATATATATATATATATATATATATATATATATATATATATATATATATATATATACTAGCTGTTGGGGTGGCGCTTCGCGCCACCCCAACACCTAGTTGGTGGGGGCGCTTTGCGCCCCCCCCCCCCCAAGCCCCCCCGCGCGCGTAAGTCGTTACGCGCCATAATAGTTACGCGCCATTGTAGTTGTGTCCCTATGTCCCACCTGTGAATATAGATATATATATATATATATATATATATATATATATATATATATATATATATATATATATATATATATATATATATATATATATATATATATATATATATATATATATATATATATATATATATGGTTTTAACAACGTAAAACTTGCGAATATACAACATTCTTTGCTGTCCCATTGTCTTTGCATATAAATAGATTGTCAGGTTTACCGACTCTTGAACATGCAACATATAATGGTCCATGGGAAAACAATCTGTATTCAGATCTATACCTCATGATTCTAATGATTGCCCTTGAGCTTTGTTGATGGTGATTGCTAATCGACCATTCCCTGTCCCGGTGTCCCGGTCGTCATTTACATCCCCCTGTTTCCCCCGGTGTCCCCGTTGTAGTTGTGTCCCTGTGTCCCGGTCGTCATTTATATTCCCTGTGTCCCGGTCGTCATTTGTATCCCGGTGTCCCGGTCTATATATACATTCGTTTTTTAGTTTTGTTTTTCTCCTTTATTTTTTTCCTTTTTTTTTCTTTTTTAGCTTATTTAGATTTTTAGATTTTTTAGTTTTTTTATTAGTTTTTAGTTTTTTTTTCTTTTTAGTTTTTTTGTCCCGGTCGTCATTTATATCCCCCTGTTTCCCCCGTTGTCCCCGTTGTAGTTGTGTCCCTGTGTCCCGGTCGTCATTTATATTCCCTGTGTCCCGGTCGTCATTTGTATCCCGGTGTACCGGTCTGTATATACATTCGTTTTTTAGTTTTGTTTTTCTCCTTTATTTTTTTCCTTTTTTTTTCTTTTTTAGTTTATTTAGATTTTTAGATTTTTTAGTTTTTTTATTAGTTTTTAGTTTTTTTTTCTTTTTAGTTTTTTTGTAGTTTTTACCTTCTTTTTAGTTTTGTTAATTTTTTTTTTACTTATGTCCTGGTCGTCATTTATACTCCCTGTGTCCCGGTGCTTTGTTGATTGCTAATCGAACATTCCTTTTGTCCTGGTCGCTTTCTCTTTGAGTGTCGTCATTTATTTTTTTCTTTTTTAGTTCTTTTAGTTTTTACCTTTTTTAGTTTTTTTTAGTTTTTTAGATGAAAATTTTTTTTAGTTTTTTCCTTTTTTTCTTTTTAGTTTTTTATTGGTTTTTACCTTTATGTTAGCTTATTTTTCAGTTTTTTCCTTTTTTTTAGTCTTTTTTTATTTTTTATTTTTTTTAGTTTTTTACCTTTTTTTAGTTTTTTTAGTTTTTTTAGTTTTTTAGCTTTTTTACTTTTTTTATTAGTTTTTAGTTTTTTTGTAGTTTTTGCCTTTTTTTAGTTTTTTCAGTTTTTTTTAGTTTTTTATTGGTTTTTACCTTTATTTTAGCTTATTTTTCAGTTTTTTCCTTTTTTTAGTTTTTTTTTAGTTTTTAGTTTTTTTAGCTTTTTACCTTTTTTTAGTTTTTTTAGTTTTTTTAGTTTTTTAGCTTTTTTATTTTTTTTATTAGTTTTTAGTTTTTTTTTGTAGTTTTTGCCTTTTTTTTAGTTTTTTTAGTTTTTTAGCTTTTTTATTAGTTTTTAGTTTTTTTTGTAGTTTTTGCCTTTTTTTAGTTTTTTTAGTTTTTTAGCTTTTTTATTTTTTTTATTAGTTTTTAGTTTTTTTTGTAGTTTTTGCCTTTTTTTAGTTTTTTCAGTTTTGACGTCACCTGATCCAGTTTTTTCAGGTGACGTCACCTGATCCACGATCCACAGATCCACAGACAACTTATTTTTATATATATAGATAGTTTTTTTTTTTTACTTATGTCCTGGTCGTCATTTATACTCCCTGTGTCCCGGTGCTTTTTTATTGCTAATCGAACATTCCTTTTGTCCTGGTCGCTTTCTCTTTGAGTTTCGTCATTTATTTTTTTCTTTTTTAGTTCTTTTAGTTTTTACCTTTTTTAGTTTTTTTTAGTTTTTTAGATGAAAATTTTTTTTAGTTTTTTCCTTTTTTTCTTTTTAGTTTTTTATTGGTTTTTACCTTTATTTTAGCTTATTTTTCAGTTTTTTCCTTTTTTTTAGTTTTTTTTTATTTTTTATTTTTTTTAGTTTTTTTAGTTTTTTTAGTTTTTTTAGTTTTTTAGCTTTTTTACTTTTTTTATTAGTTTTTAGTTTTTTTTGTAGTTTTTGCCTTTTTTTAGTTTTTTCAAGTTTTTTTTAGTTTTT
>NW_027068003.1:0-7399 GCF_032884065.1 Artemia franciscana
AAAAGTTTTAGTTTTCGAGGGTAATAGCTACGTATGTTGAAAAAATGAAGATATTTGACTATTTTATGATTGCAAATGGTAAAGAATGTGATTAAAGGCTCTTTTTCTATGTCAAAAGTTTTAGTTTTCGAGGGTAATAGCTAAGTATGTTGAAAAAATGAAGATATTAGACTATTTTATGATTGCAAATGGTAAAGAATGTGATTAAAGGCTCTTTTCCTATTTCAAAAGTTTTAGTTTTCGAGGGTAATAGCTATGTCTGTGGAAAAAAAGGATGATATTAGACTATTTTATGATTGCACATGGTAAAGAATGTGATTAAAGGCTCTTTTCCTATTTCAAAAGTTTTAGTTTTCGAGGGTAATAGCTACGTATGTTGAAAAAATGAAGATATTAGACAATTTTATGATTGCATATGGTAAAGAATGTGATTAAAGGCTCTTTTCCTATTTCAAAGGTTTTAGTTTTCGAGGGTAATAGCTACGTATGTTGAAAAAATGATGATATTAGACTATTTTATGATTGCAAATGGTAAAGAATGTGATTAAAGGCTCTTTTCCTATTTCAAAAGTTTTAGTTTTCGAGGGTAATAGCTACTTATGTTGAAAAAATGAAGATATTAGACTATTTTATGATTGTACATGGTAAAGAATGTGATTAAAGGCTCTTTTCCTATTTCAAAAGTTTTAGTTTTCGAGGGTAATAGCTAAGTATGTTCAAAATAATGAAGATATTAGACTATTTTATGATTGCAAATGGTAAAGAATGTGATTAAAGGCTCTTTTCCTATGTCAAAAGTTTTAGTTTTCGAGGGTAATAGCTACGTATGTTGAAAAAATGAAGATATTAGACTATTTTATGATTGCAAATGGTAAAGAATGTGATTAAAGGCTCTTTTCCTATGTCAAAAGTTTTAGTTTTCGAGGGTAATAGCTACGTATGTTGAAAAAATGAAGATATTAGACTATTTTATGATTGCACATGGTAAAGAATGTGATTAAAGGCTCTTTTCCTATTTCAAAAGTTTTAGTTTTCGAGGGTAATAGCTACGTCTGTTGAAAAAATGAAGATATTAGACTATTTTATGATTGCACATGGTAAAGAATGTGATTAAAGGCTCTTTTCCTATTTCAAAAGTTTTAGTTTTCGAGGGTAATAGCTACGTATGTTGAAAAAATGAAGATATTAGAGTATTTTATGATTGCAAATGGTAAAGAATGTGATTAAAGGCTCTTTTCCTATGTCAAAAGTTTTAGTTTTCGAGGGTAATAGCTACGTATGTTGAAAAAATGAAGATATTAGACTATTTTATGATTGCAAATGGTAAAGAATGTGATTAAAGGCTCTTTTCCTATGTCAAAAGTTTTAGTTTTCGAGGGTAATAGCTACGTATGTTGAAAAAATGAAGATATTAGACTATTTTATGATTGCAAATGTAAAGAATGTGATTAAAGGTTCTTTTCCTATGTCAAAAGTTTTAGTTTTCGAGGGTAATAGCTACGTATGTTGAAAAAATGAAGATATTAGACTATTTTATGGTTGCAAATGGTAAAGAATGTGATTAAAGGCTCTTTTCCTATGTCAAAAGTTTTAGTTTTCGAGGGTAATAGCTACGTATGTTGAAAAAATGAAGATATTAGACTATTTTATGATTGCAAATGGTAAAGAATGTGATTAAAGGCTATTTTATGATTGCAAATGGTAAAGAATGTGATTAAAGGCTCTTTTCCTATTTCAAAAGTTTTAGTTTTCGAGGGTAATAGCTATGTCTGTGGAAAAAATGAAGATATTAGACTATTTTATGATTGCACATGGTAAAGAATGTGATTAAAGGCTCTTTTCCTATTTCAAAAGTTTTAGTTTTCGAGGGTAATAGCTACGTATGTTGAAAAAATGAAGATATTAGACTATTTTATGATTGCACATGGTAAAGAATGTGATTAAAGGCTCTTTTCCTATTTCAAAAGTTTTAGTTTTCGAGGGTAATAGCTACGTATGTTGAAAAAATGAAGATATTAGACTATTTTATGATTGCAAATGGTAAAGAATGTGATTAAAGGCTCTTTTCCTATTTCAAAAGTTTTAGTTTTCGAGGGTAATAGCTACTTATGTTGAAAAAATGAAGATATTAGACTATTTTATGATTGTACATGGTAAAGAATGTGATTAAAGGCTCTTTTCCTATTTCAAAAGTTTTAGTTTTCGAGGGTAATAGCTAAGTATGTTGAAAAAATGAAGATATTAGACTATTTTATGATTGCAAATGGTAAAGAATGTGATTAAAGGCTCTTTTCCTATTTCAAAAGTTTTAGTTTTCGAGGGTAATAGCTACGTATGTTGAAAAAATGAAGATATTAGACTATTTTATGATTGCAAATGGTAAAGAATGTGATTAAAGGCTCTTTTCCTATGTCAAAAGTTTTAGTTTTCGAGGGTAATAGCTACGTATGTTGAAAAAATGAAGATATTAGACTATTTTATGATTGCAAATGGTAAAGAATGTGATTAAGGCTCTTTTCCTATTTCAAAAGTTTTAGTTTTCGGGGGTAATAGCTACGTCTGTTGAAAAAATGAAGATATTAGACTATTTTATGATTGCACATGGTAAAGAATGTGATTAAAGGCTCTTTTCCTATTTCAAAAGTTTTAGTTTTCGAGGGTAATAGCTACGTATGTTGAAAAAATGAAGATATTAGACTATTTTATGATTGCAAATGGTAAAGAATGTGATTAAAGGCTCTTTTCCTATGTCAAAAGTTTTAGTTTTCGAGGGTAATAGCTAAGTATGTTGAAAAAATGAAGATATTAGACTATTTTATGATTGCAAATGGTAAAGAATGTGATTAAAGGCTCTTTTCCTATTTCAAAAGTTTTAGTTTTCGAGGGTAATAGCTACGTATGTTGAAAAAATGAAGATATTAGACTATTTTATGATTGCAAATGGTAAAGAATGTGATTAAAGGCTCTTTTCCTATGTCAAAAGTTTTAGTTTTCGAGGGTAATAGCTACGTATGTTGAAAAAATGAAGATATTAGACTATTTTATGATTGCAAATGGTAAAGAATGTGATTAAAGGCTCTTTTCCTATTCAAAAGTTTTAGTTTTCGAGGGTAATAGCTACGTATGTTGAAAAAATGAAGATATTAGACTATTTTATGATTGCAAATGGTACTATTTTATGATTGCAAATGGTAAAGAATGTGATTAAAGGCTCTTTTCCTATTTCAAAAAGTTTTAGTTTTCGAGGGTAATAGCTATGTCTGTTGAAAAAATGAAGATATTAGACTATTTTATGATTGCACATGGTAAAGAATGTGATTAAAGGCTCTTTTCCTATTTCAAAAGTTTTAGTTTTCGGGGGTAATAGCTACGTATGTTGAAAAAATGAAGATATTAGACTATTTTATGATTGCACATGGTAAAGAATATGATTAAAGGCTCTTTTCCTATTTCAAAAGTTTTAGTTTTCGAGGGTAATAGCTACGTATGTTGAAAAAATGAAGATATTAGACTATTTTATGATTGCACATGGTAAAGAATGTGATTAAAGGCTCTTTTCCTATTTCAAAAGTTTTAGTTTTCGAGGGTAATAGCTACGTATGTTGAAAAAATGAAGATATTAGACTATTTTATGATTGCAAATGGTAAAGAATGTGATTAAAGGCTCTTTTCCTATGTCAAAAGTTTTAGTTTTCGAGGGTAATAGCTACGTATGTTGAAAAAATGAAGATATTAGACTATTTTATGATTGCAAATGGTAAAGAATGTGATTAAAGGCTCTTTTCCTATTTCAAAAGTTTTAGTTTTCGAGGGTAATAGCTAAGTATGTTGAAAAAATGAAGATATTAGACTATTTTATGATTGCAAATGGTAAAGAATGTGATTAAAGGCTCTTTTCCTATGTCAAAAGTTTTAGTTTTCGAGGGTAATAGCTACGTATGTTGAAAAAATGAAGATATTAGACTATTTTATGATTGCAAATGGTAAAGAATGTGATTAAAGGCTCTTTTCCTATTTCAAAAGTTTTAGTTTTCGAGGGTAATAGCTATGTCTGTGGAAAAAAAGGATGATATTAGACTATTTTATGATTGCACATGGTAAAGAATGTGATTAAAGGCTCTTTTCCTATTTCAAAAGTTTTAGTTTTCGAGGGTAATAGCTACGTATGTTGAAAAAATGAAGATATTAGACAATTTTATGATTGCACATGGTAAAGAATGTGATTAAAGGCTCTTTTCCTATTTCAAAAGTTTTAGTTTTCGAGGGTAATAGCTACGTATGTTGAAAAAATGAAGATATTAGACTATTTTATGATTGCAATGGTAAAGAATGTGATTAAAGGCTCTTTTCCTATTTCAAAAGTTTTAGTTTTCGAGGGTAATAGCTACGTATGTTGAAAAAATGAAGATATTAGACTATTTTATGATTGCACATGGTAAAGAATGTGATTAAAGGCTCTTTTCCTATTTCAAAAGTTTTAGTTTTCGAGGGTAATAGCTAAGTATGTTAAAAATAATGAAGATATTAGACTATTTTATGATTGCAAATGGTAAAGAATGTGATTAAAGGCTCTTTTCCTATTCAAAAGTTTTAGTTTTCGAGGGTAATAGCTACGTATGTTGAAAAAATTAAGATATTAGACTATTTTATGATTGCAATTGTAAAGAATGTGATTAAAGGTTCTTTTCCTATGTCAAAAGTTTTAGTTTTCGAGGGTAATAGCTACGTATGTTGAAAAAAATGAAGATATTAGACTATTCTATGGTTGCAAATGGTAAAGAATGTGATTAAAGGCTCTTTTTCTATGTCAAAAGTTTTAGTTTTCGAGGGTAATAGCTACGTATGTTGAAAAAATGAAGATATTAGACTATTTTATGATTGCAAATGGTAAAGAATGTGATTAAAGGCTCTTTTCCTATTTCAAAAGTTTTAGTTTTCGAGGGTAATAGCTACGTATGTTGAAAAAATGAAGATATTAGACTATTTTATGATTGCACATGGTAAAGAATGTGATTAAAGGCTCTTTTCCTATTTCAAAAGTTTTAGTTTTCGAGGGTAATAGCTACGTATGTTGAAAAAATGAAGATATTAGACAATTTTATGATTGCACATGGTAAAGAATGTGATTAAAGGCTCTTTTCCTATTTCAAAAGTTTTAGTTTTCGAGGGTAATAGCTACGTATGTTGAAAAAATGAAGATATTAGACTATTTTATGATTGCAAATGGTAAAGAATGTGATTAAAGGCTCTTTTCCTATGTCAAAAGTTTTAGTTTTCGAGGGTAATAGCTACGTATGTTGAAAAAATGAAGATATTAGACTATTTTATGATTGCAAATGGTAAAGAATGTGATTAAGGCTCTTTTCCTATGTCAAAAGTTTTAGTTTTCGAGGGTAATAGCTACGTATGTTGAAAAAATGAAGATATTAGACTATTTTATGATTGCAAATGGTAAAGAATGTGATTAAAGGCTCTTTTCCTATTTCAAAAGTTTTAGTTTTCGAGGGTAATAGCTATGTCTGTGGAAAAAATGAAGATATTAGACAATTTTATGATTGCACATGGTAAAGAATGTGATTAAAGGCTCTTTTCCTATTTCAAAAGTTTTAGTTTTCGAGGGTAATAGCTACGTATGTTGAAAAAATGAAGATATTAGACTATTTTATGATTGCACATGGTAAAGAATGTGATTAAAGGCTCTTTTCCTATTTAAAAGTTTTAGTTTTCGAGGGTAATAGCTACGTATGTTGAAAAAATGAAGATATTAGACTATTTTATGATTGCACATGGTAAAGAATGTGATTAAAGGCTCTTTTCCTATGTCAAAAGTTTTAGTTTTCGAGGGGTAATAGCTACGTATGTTGAAAAAATGAAGATGTTAGACTATTTTATGATTGCAAATGGTAAAGAATGTGATTAAAGGCTCTTTTCCTATTTCAAAAGTTTTAGTTTTCGAGGGTAATAGCTACGTATGTTGAAAAAATGAAGATATTAGACTATTTTATGATTGCAAATGGTAAAGAATGTGATTAAAGGCTCTTTTCCTATTTCAAAAGTTTTAGTTTTCGAGGGTAATAGCTACGTATGTTGAAAAAATGAAGATATTAGACATTTTAGATTGCAAATGGTAAAGAATGTGATTAAAGGCTCTATTCCTATGTCAAAAGTTTTAGTTTTCGAGGGTAATAGCTATGTATGTTGAAAAAATGAAGATATTAGACTATTTTATGATTGCAAATGGTAAAGAATGTGATTAAAGGCTCTTTTCCTATTTCAAAAGTTTTAGTTTTCGGGTAATAGCTATGTCTGTGGAAAAAATGAAGATATTAGACTATTTTATGATTGCACATGGTAAAGAATGTGATTAAAGGCTCTTTTCCTATTTCAAAAGTTTTAGTTTTCGGGGGTAAGATCTACGTATGTTGAAAAAATGAAGATATTAGACTATTTTATGATTGCACATGGTAAAGAATGTGATTAAAGGCTCTTTTCCTATTTCAAAAGTTTTAGTTTTCGAGGGTAATAGCTACGTATGTTGAAAAAATGAAGATATTAGACTATTTTATGATTGCACATGGTAAAGAATGTGATTAAAGGCTCTTTTCCTATTTCAAAAGTTTTAGTTTTCGAGGGTAATAGCTACGAAGATATTAGACTATTTTATGATTGCACATGGTAAAGAATGTGATTAAAGGCTCTTTTCCTATTTCAAAAGTTTTAGTTTTCGAGGGTAATAGCTACTTATGTTGAAAAAATGAAGATATTAGACTATTTTATGATTGTACATGGTAAAAAAATGAAGACATTAGACAATTTTACAGGAAGCGCTCGAACCAACTAGGTGTTAGGTTGGCGCGAACCTACAATGGCAACAGTCAAGGAAGCTGCTAAAAAAAAAGCTGCTTAAAAAAATAGCTTCCAAAAATGAAGCTCCTGCACAAAAAAAAACTAAAAAGAAAAGAGAAAAAAACTAAAAAAAACAAAAAAAAGGTAAAAACCAAAAAAAAAAACTAAAAAGAAAAAAAGGGGAAAAACACAAAAATTTATTTCATCATATACCAATTGAAAAACGAATGTATATACAGACCAAGACACCGGGACACAAATGACGACCGGGACACAGGGAATATAAATGACGACCGGGACACTCAAAGAGAAATTACAGACTAGGACACCGGGACACAAATGACGACCAGGACACAGGGAATATAAATGACGACCGGGAAACAGGGACACAACTACAACGGGGACGCTGGGGAGCACAGGGGGATATATAAATGACGACGGCGACACAGGAAATGTTCGATTAGCATTCATCATCAACAAAGCTCAAGGGCAATCATTAGAATCATGAGGTATAGATCTGAACACGGATCGTTTTTCCCATGGACAATTATAT
>NW_027068004.1:0-7340 GCF_032884065.1 Artemia franciscana
ATTTTATGGTCATTTATAAAGGACACTAGAACTTTTAATTTATGCTAGAATGAGCCCTCTTGAGACATTCTAAGACTAATTGGTGGATACGGTCACCCCTGGAAAAAAGAAACGAAAAACAAACGAACAAATAAACACGCATTCGTGATCGGTTTTCTGGCAAAAAATACTAAGTTCCACATTTTTGTAGATAGGAGCTTGAAACTTCTACAGTAGGGTCTCTGATATTCTGAATACGATGGTGTGATTTAAAGTATAACTTTTATAACTATAACTTTTAAGGGGTGTTTTCCCCTATTTTCCAAAACAAGGCAAATTTTTCTCAGACTTGTAACTTTTGATGAGTTGAACTAAACTTAATAAAACTTATATATTTAAAATCAGCATAAAAATATGATTCTTTTGATGGATCTATAAGTATCAAAATTGTATTTTTTAGTTTCGACTACTATTGAGCCGGGTCGCTCTTTACTACAGTTCGTTACCACGAACTGTTTGATAAGACCTTAAACCCCCCCCCCCCCCCCAAAAAAAAAAAAACAACAACTAACTTTCACTTAAAGAAAAAATTAAGATAAAAATAAATTGATAGTAAACTCTTTTCTAAGTCAAAAGTTAAACTTTCCAATTAAAAAAGAAATTTCGAGGTAGCTAAACTTTAAATAAAATCTTACTGCCTTTATTTTGGGATATTCACTGTATTTTTATTTTTAGCAAAGTTTGTTGAATGGTCGCAATGTGGCTTAGTAGCATTGCCGGTACAAACTAAGAAATGTCTACTCCTTCCTCAAGCCTGACAGACGAGCTGAAATTCTAGCAAGTCCTAATTTATTTGTAATTACGATTTATATAAACAGTTCGTAAAATACTGATTGTGAAACAATCTCGTTCGGAATTGGGAAACTAACAATCTAATCTTACTAGAAAAATATGATTACTGTGATATTTTATAATCTAAATATCTAATTTTTTTCAAATATTTGATCATTTAAACGTCTAAATAATCTGAATATCTATTGTCTTATACAATTAATATTTAATTAACTAAACTATAAATTATGCAATATAAATTAGATGTAAAAAATTAATCCAAAAGGCCAAAACTAAGGACAAGACGAATCCTTCTAAGTTCAATTTTAGTTTTGTTAACTCAAAGTGTAAAGCTCAAGAGACACATTTTTTTTTTTTACCGATGATTGTTTATTCAGAGTGTGTTTTTTTACCTAGTTTTTCTTAGATGTGTATACGACAACATTGCAACCCACAAATTGGACGGAAAAAAAAGGTTTGATAAAACCAATGTCAAAAGCAGCGATGCAGCCGTGCATTGATCGTCGCTACAATAGGCAACTTGCAAAATAAACTATTTTTTATTTTAACGCCTATGCCGAGATGGTGGCCAATGAACTTGATGCATGTTTACACACTCGGTGTTTTATCGCTTATGACTGCTGATGTGAATCTTTTTGCAAAGTGTATACCATAAAAAACGTTAAATTAGAAGTCACAAATGAATTCCTTTTCTTGGAAAGGGAAGATATTCGTGAAAAAAAGAAATATATATATATATATATATATATATATATATATATATATATATATATATATATATATATATATATATATATAAATAAGTTGTCTGTGGATGGGTCTGTCTGTCGGATGACGTCATGTTTGTGTGTTGACTGACGTCATGTTTTCGACTGACGAAATTACAGACACCGGGACATCGGGACACAAATAACGACCGGGACACCGGCACATAGGGAATATAAATGACGACCGGGACACTCAAAGAGAAAGCGACCGGGACACAAGGAATGTTCGATTAGCAATCACCATCAACAAAGCACCGGGACACAAATGACGACCGGGACACAGGGAGTATAAATGACGACCAGGACATGAGTAAAAAAAACTAAAAAAAAACTTAAAAAAAGGAAAAACTACAAAAAAACTAAAAAGAAAAAAAAAATCAAAAACTAATAAAAAAACTAAAAAACTGAAAAAACTAAAAAAGGGAAAAAAATAAAAAATAAAGGAGAAAAACAAAACTAAAAAAAATGAAAATAAAAAAAAAAGAAAAAGAAAAAAAGGGGAAAAATAAAAAAATTTATTTCATCATATACCATTTCAAAAACGAATGTATATACAGACCGGGACACATGGACACAACTACAACGGGGTTGTCGGGGGGCACAGGGGGATATATAAATGACGACGGGGACACAGGGAATGTTCGATTAGCAATCACCATAAACATAGCTCAAGGGCAATCATTAGAATCATGAGGTATAACTAAAAAAACTAAATAAAGGTAAAAAACTAAAAACTAAAAAAAAGACCAATTCATAAACGAATGTATATACAGACCGGGACACCGGGACGCAAATGACGAGCAGGACACCGGGGAAAGGAATATAAATGACGCCCGGGACACTCAAAGAGAAATCACAGACTGGGACACCGGGACACAAATGACGATTGGGACACAGGGAATATAAATGACGACCGGGACACAGGGACACAACTACAACGGGGACGCTTGGGGACACAGGGGGATATATAAATGACGATGGCGACACAGGGAATGGTCGATATGCACAGACAATGGGACAGCAAAGAATGTTGTATATTCGCAAGCTTTACGTATTTAAATATATATATAAATATATATATATATATATATATATATATATATATATATATATATATATATATATATATATATATATATATATATATATATATATATATATATATATATATATATATATATGTTCACAGGTGGGACATAGGGACACAACTACAATGGCGCGTAACTAATATGGCGCGTAACGACTTACGCGCGCCGGGGGGGGGTAGGGCTTTGGGGGGTTGCACGAAGCGCCCCCACCAACTAGGTGTTGGGGTGGCGTGAAGTGCCACCCCAACAGCTAATATATATATATATATATATATATATATATATATATATATATAAATAAGTTGTCTGTGTGTGTGTGTGTGTCGAGTGACTTCATGTTTGTGTGTCGACTGACGTCATGTTTTCGACTGACACAATTACAGACCGGGACATCGGGACACAAATGACGACCGGGACACTGGCACTTCTATATATATAAAAATAATTTGTCTGTGGATGTGTCTGTCAGGTGACGTCATGTTTGTGTGTTGACTGACGTCATGAAGTTAGTTGTCGTCATTTTTGTTATGACGGTGACGTCATTAAAGATATTTAAGACATGTGTTCACGTGAAATCTATTAATGTTAAACTTTAAAATGACTGATGAACTTACAATGGCAACAGCCGAGGAAGATGCTCAAAAAGTCTATGCCAAAAACCTTGCTGCTGATAGAGAAAGTCAGAAAAAAAAGCGTGCCGAGGAATCAAAAGAACAGCAAGGAAACAGGCTTGAGGCTGATAGAGAAAGAAAGAACAGAAAGCGTGCCGAGGAACTACCAGAGCAATGCGAAAGCAGACTTGCTGCTAAAAGAGAAAGTGAAAAAAGAAGGCGTGCCGAGGAACTACCAGAGCACCATGAAACCAGACTTACTGCTAAAAGAGAAAGTGAAAAAAGAAGGCGTGCCGAGGAATCACAAGAACATCAAGAAATCAGGCTTGCTGCTGATAGAGAAAGTAAGAAAAGAAAGCGTGCCGAGGAATCAGAGCAACCTGAAAGTTATCGCCTGGCATTCAGGTACAGCCCAGTCGATGATTATAGCTTGAGTAGATGTGTTCAAATCGGGACTATGTCTAAAATTTGTCCCTATTGCAAGGCCATGAAATTCAATGGTGAAACAATGGGAATGTGTTGCGCCTCAGGAAAAGTTAAACTTCCTCTATTGGCTGCACCACCAGAGCCATTCAAGACTTTCCTTACTGGAACTACGTCAGAATCTAACCGTTTTTTGTCACAAACCAGAAAATATAACTCATGTTTCCAAATGACGTCGTGTGGAGCCCAAATCGAAAATCCAGATCAATTTCTACTTTCAAAGTAAAAGGGCAAATTTATCATAGAGCTACTTTCAAAGTAAAAGGGCAAATTTATCATAGAGCAGGGTCCCTTCTACCATTCTCAGGCGAGAATCATAAATTTTTACAATTGTACTTCATCAGTGATAGAAATTCTGAATTGAATGCACGTTGCGAAATTTCTCCCAACGCTGAAAGGACAATAGTTACCCAATTGCAACATCTTTTCCACGAAAATATATCCTATCAATTTTTGGGATGGAGCCGACGGCTATCCCTTTAATCTTAAATTGATGAATCCAGCCACTAACAAAGAAATGAATAAGAAATGCAGTGCAATGCATTATTATTCCTATAGACTAATGATTCAGCAGGATGAAGAAAATTATATTTTAAAATGCCGTGAATTGTTTCATCAATTCGTCGTTGATATGTATGCTAAAATTGAATCTTAACGTTTGCTATATATCCGCCTGAATCAGACCAAGCTCCGCTCTGAACAATACATTCATTTGCGAGAATGCAGTTATAAATGACAGTATTATATTTTAAAATGCCGTGAATTGTTTCACCAATTCGTCGTTGATATGTATGCTAAAATTGAATCAGAACGTTTGCTATATATCCGCCTGAATCAGACCAAGCTCCGCTCTGAACAATACATTCATTTGCGAGATGCAGTTATAAATGACGGTAATACCACAAACGTTGGAAGATTAACAATTTTACCTTCGTCATATGCTGGCAGTCCCCGTCATATGCATGAATATGCTCAAGATACTATTGCGTATGTTCGTCTCTATGGTCGTCCAGATTTATTTATTACATTTACATGTAATAAATCTTGGGACGAGATACTGCAGCTTTTACTTCAGGGACAATCGGCGGTTCATAGACACGACATTACGGCAAGTGTCTTCTGGCAAAAGTTGAAATCACTGATAAACTACATAGTAAAACTTAAAGTGTTTGGGTCAGTGCGATGCTGGATGTACTCAGTGGAATGGCAAAAACGAGGTTTGCCACACATATACTAGTCTGGCTACATAAAAAAATTACTTCAAACGAAATTGATGATGTGATTTCCGCTGAAATACCTGATGAAAATGTCGATAAGGAGTAACATGATATTATTGTAAAAAATATGATGCATGGACCTTGCGGTGCACTGAACGAAAATTCACCATGCATGGCCAAAGGAAGGTGCACAAAGCAATATCCTCGACTTTTAGTTTCCAACACAATTACTGGTAATGATGGTTACCCACAATATAGAAGAAGATCTACTGAAGATGGGGGTAAAACAGCAATAATAAAGAAGCGTAACGGTACCACCATCGAAGTAGATAACCAGTGGGTTGTTCCATATTCCCCATTATTATCAAAAACATTTAATGCACACATAAACGTTGAATACTGTAACTCCGTAAAGGCAATCAAATACATATGTAAATACGTCAACAAAGGCAGTGACATGGCAGTTTTTGGCTTGCAGCCCGAAATCAAAGATATCGACGAAATCGTACAATATCAGGCTGGAAGATACATAAGCAGTAATGAAGCTGTTTGGCGAATTCTTTCATTTCCGATACATGAACGTAGTCTAGCTGTTGTTCACTTAGCGGTACATTTACAGAAGGGTCAACGTGTTTATTTCTCGGAAACCAACGTGCAACAATGAGCACTGAATCCACCGGATACAAAGTTAACCGCTTTCTTTTCGCTTTGCAAAAATGATTCTTTTGCAAAAAAACTGCTGTATACTGAAGTGCCTTCGTATTACACGTGGAATACTAAAAATAAAGTATTTGAACGTCGAAAACAGGGTAAGTCAGTAGACGGCCAACCTACCATCTTCAAGGGATAGGAAAACTCTACACTGTTCACCCCAATCAACATGAATACTTCTTTCTACGCCTGCTTTTGGTGAATGTACCCGTTCCAACAAAGTTACAGAACGAGTGATCTATTGTCGTATGTACAAAATAACATTTCCAAGTTAACGTCGGAACGAAAAGACATTTATGATACGATAATGCATTGGGTCGATAACAACGTTGGAGAAATTCCCTTTTTGGATGCGCCAGGAGGTACTGGTAAAACGTTTGTGATAAAACTGATTCTGGCATCAATTCGATCAAAATGATATAGCGTTGGCAATTGCATCGTCCGGAATAGCCGCAACATTGCTGCCTGGTGGAAGAACTGCTCATTCCGCTTTGAAATTGCCTCTGAATTTGCATTCTACAGAAACTCCCACGTGCAATATTTCCAAATCATCTGGGATGGGTAAAGTATTGCAGCAATGCAAACTTATTACTTGGGATGAGTGCACAATGGCACACAAAAAATCGCTCGAGGCTCTGGATCAATGCTTGACAGATTTGCGAGGGAAGTCGAAACCCTTTGGCAGCACATTAATATTGCTTGTGGGAGATTTCAGGCAAACATTACCTATAATACCTAGATCAACTCCTGCAGACAAAATGAATGCTTGCCTGAAAAATTCTAAATTATGGGCACACGTAAAATCATTAAAATTAACTAGAAATATGCGTGTCTGATTGCAAAACGATGAGTCTGGTCAAACATTTTCAGTGCTTTGTTGATGGTGATTGCTAATCAAACATTCTGGTGATCTCAGTGCTTTGTTGAAGGTGATTGCTAATCGAACATTTAATTATATGAGCAAAATTAGAAACAAAAGATGACATTGTCTTGTTCATCCTGCATATACACCCTCCAGGCGTAGAATGCACTTAGACCGTGGAGTGCTCCATTGATAAGTCCAAAAACCTAAAAAAAATTATAATATAAGTAAAGTTGCAAGTTACAGGAAAAGAGAAAAGGAAGATCAGTGTTCTATACTTTTGTTTGAGGAAGTGTGCTTTAACTCAAATGGTTTATTTGTGTGACGTAATTTATTTTGTAACAGTTTTGTGACTTCTATTTAAGGAAGTGTGCTTTAACTCAAATGGTATATTTGTGTGACGTAATTTATTTTGTAACAGTTTTGTGACTTCTGTTTGAGAAAGTGTGCTTTAACTCAAATGGTTTATTTTTGTCACTACTTTTCTCAAGCCAATCGCGTTATCCTTTAGTAGTAGCAGTAATAATTTATTACAAAAAAAACAAAAAACACAAACGAAATCAATGATTTGTGCACACCGGGACCGGATCACAAATTGCAGCATACCAAATTTATTGCTTGGAGGATGTGCTATTAACAAGAAACTAATAACAACAAGATATTTATACAAACATTAATAGCTTTATTTATGAAACAACACAAGGCCTATCTCTTTTTTTGCAACCAGGTCAACTGAATCATTCGGGTTCACTAATGCTGAGTAAAAAATA
>NW_027068005.1:0-7312 GCF_032884065.1 Artemia franciscana
TTTGACATAGGAAAAGAGCCTTTAATCACATTCTTTACCATTTGCAATCAAAAAAAGTCTAATATCTTCATTTTTTCAACATACGTAGCTATTACCCTCGAAAACTAAAACTTTTGAAATAGGAAAAGAGTCTTTAATCACATTCTTTACCATGTGCAATCATAAAATAGTCTAATATCTTCATTTTTTCCACAGACATAGCTATTACCCTCGAAAACTAAAACTTTTGAAATAGGAAAACAGCCTTTAATCACATTCTTTACCATGTGCAATCATAAAATTGTCTAACATCTTCATTTTTTCCACAGACATAGCTATTACCCTCGAAAACTAAAACTTTTGAAATAGGAAAAGAGACTTTAATCACATTCTTTACCATTTGCAATCATAAAATAGTCTAATATCTTCATTTTTTCAACATACGTAGCTATTACCCTCGAAAACTAAAATTTTTGACATAGGAAAAGAGCCTTTAATCACATTCTTTACCATGTGCCATCATAAAATAGTCTAATATCTTCATTTTTTCCACAGACATAGCTATTACCTTCGAAAACTAAAACTTTTGAAATAGGAAAAGAGCCTTTAATCACATTCTTTACCATTTGCAATCATAAAATAGTCTAATATCTTCATTTTTTCAACATACGTAGCTATTACCCTCGAAAACTAAAACTTTTGACATAGGAAAAGAGCCTTTAATCACATTCTTTACCATTTGCAATCATAAAATAGTATAATATCTTCATTTGTTCAACATACGTAGCTATTACCCTCGAAAACTAAAACTTTTGACATAGGAAAAGAGCCTTTAATCACATTCTTTACCATTTGCAATCATAAAATACTCTAATATCTTCATTTTTTCAACATACGTAGCTATTACCCTCGAAAACTAAAACTTCTGACATAGGAAAAGAGCCTTTAATTACATTCTTTACCATGTGCAATCATAAAATAGTCTAATATCTTCATTTTTTCCACAGACATAGCTATTACCCTCGAAAACCAAAACTTTTGAAATAGGAAAAGAGCCTTTAATCACATTCTTTACCATGTGCAATCATAAAATAGTCTAATATCTTCATTTTTTCAACATACGTAGCTATTACCCTCGAAAACTAAAACTTTTGAAATAGTAAAAGAGCCTTTAATCACCTTCTTTACCATTTGCAATCATAAAATAGTCTAATATCTTCATTTTGTCCACAGACATAGCTATTACCCTCAAAAACTAAAACTTTTGAAATAGGAAAAGAGCCTTTAATCGCATTCTTTACCATGTGCAATCATAAAATAGTCTAATATCTTCATTTTTTCAACATACGTAGCTATTACCCTCGAAAACTAAAACTTTTGACATAGGAAAAGAGCCTTTAATCACATTCTTTACCATTTGCAATCATAAAATTGTCTAATATCTTCATTTTTTCAACATACGTAGCTATTACCCTCGAAAACTAAAACTTTTGACATAGGAAAAGAGCCTTTAATCACATTCTTTACCATGTTGCAATCATAAAATAGTCTAATATCTTCATTTTTTCAACATACGTAGCTATTACCCTCGAAAACTAAAACTTTTGACATAGGAAAAGAGCCTTTAATCACATTCTTTACCATTTGCAATCATAAAATAGTCTAAAATCTTCATTTTTTCAACATACGTAGCTATTACCCTCGAAAACTAAAACTTTTGAAATAGGAAAAGAGCCTTTAATCAAATTCTTTACCATGTGCAATCATAAAATAGTCTAATATCTTCATTTTTTCAACAACCGTAGCTATTACCCTCGAAAACTAAAACTTTTGACATAGGAAAAGAGCCTTTAATCACATTCTTTACCATTTGCAATCATAAAATTGTCCAACATCTTCATTTTTTCAACATACGTAGCTATTACCCTCGAAAACTAAAACTTTTGAAATAGGAAAAGAGCCTTTAATCACATTCTTTACCATGTGCAATCAAAAAATTGTCTAATATCTTCATTTTTTCAACATACGTAGCTATTACCCTCGAAAACTAAAACTTTTGACATAGGAAAAGAGCCTTTAATCACATTCTTTACCATGTGCAATCATAAAATAGTCTAATATCTTCATTTTTTCAACATACGTAGCTATTACCCTCAAAAACTAAAACTTTTGACATAGGAAAAGAGCCTTTAATCACATTCTTTACCATTTGCAATCATAAAATAGTCTAATATCTTCATTTTTTCAACAAACGTAGCTTTTACCCTCGAAAACTAAAACTTTTGACATAGGAAAAGAGCCTTTAATCACATTCTTTACCATTTGCAATCATAAAATAGTCTAATATCTTCATTTTTTCAACATACGTAGCTATTACCCTCGAAAACTAAAACCTTGGAAATAGGAAAAGATCCTTTAATCACATTCTTTACCATGTGTAATCATAAAATAGTCTAATATCTTCATTTTTTCAAAATACGTAGCTATTACCCTCGAAAACTAAAACTTTTGACATAGGAAAAGAGCCTTTAATCACCTTCTTTACCATGTGCAATCATAAAATTGTCTAATATCTTCATTTTTTCCACAGACATAGCTATTACCCTCGAAAACTAAAACTTTTGAAATAGGAAAAGAGCCTTTAATCACATTCTTTACCATTTGCAATCATAAAATAGTCTAATATCTTCATTTTTTCAACATACGTAGCTATTACCCTCGAAAACTAAAACTTTTGACATAGGAAAAGAGCCTTTAATCACATTCTTTACCATGTGCAATCATAAAATAGTCTAATATCTTCATTTTTTCAACATACGTAGCTATTACCCTCGAAAACTAAAACTTTTGAAATAGGAAAAGAGCCTTTAATCACATTCTTTACCATTTGCAATCATAAAATAGTCTAATATCTTCATTTTTTCAACATACGTAGCTATTACCCTCGAAAACTAAAACTTTTGACATAGGAAAAGAGCCTTTAATCACATTCTTTACCATTTGCAATCATAAAATAGTATAATATCTTCATTTTTTCAACATACGTAGCTATTACCCTCGAAAACTAAAACTTTTGACATAGGAAAAGAGCCTTTAATCACATTCTTTACCATTTGCAATCATAAAATACTCTAATATCTTCATTTTTTCAACATACGTAGCTATTACCCTCGAAAACTAAAACTTTTGACATAGGAAAAGAGCCTTTAATCACATTCTTTATATGTGCAATCATAAAATAGTCTAATATCTTCATTTTTTCCACAGACATAGCTATTACCCTCGAAAACTAAAACCTTTGAAATAGGAAAAGAGCCTTTAATCACATTCTTTACCATGTGCAATCATAAAATAGTCTAATATCTTCATTTTTTCAACATACGTAGCTATTACCCTCGAAAACTAAAACTTTTGACATAGGAAAAGAGCCTTTAATCACATTCTTTACCATGTGCATCATAAAATAGTCTAATATCTTCATTTTTTCCACAGACATAGCTACTTACCCTCGAAAACTAAAACTTTTGAAATAGGAAAAGAGCCTTTAATCACATTCTTTACCATTTGCAATCATAAAATAGTCTAATATCTTCATTTTTTCAACATACGTAGCTATTACCCTCGAAAACTAAAACTTTTGACATAGGAAAAGAGCCTTTAATCACATTCTTTACCATTTGCAATCATAAAATAGTCTAATATCTTCATTTTTTCAACATACGTAGCTATTACCCTCGAAAACTAAAACTTTTGAAATAGGAAAAGAGCCTTTAATCACATTCTTTACCATTTGCAATCATAAAATAGTCTAATATCTTCATTTTTTCAACATACGTAGCTATTACCCTCGAAAACTAAAACTTTTGACATAGGAAAAGAGCCTTTAATCACATTCTTTACCATGTGCAATCATAAAATAGTCTAATATCTTCATTTTTTCCACAGACATAGCTATTACCCTCGAAAACTAAAACTTTTGAAATAGGAAAAGAGCCTTTAATCACATTCTTTACCATGTGCAATCATAAAATAGTCTAATATCTTCATTTTTTCAACATACGTAGCTATTACCCTCGAAAACTAAAACTTTTGAAATAGTAAAAGAGCCTTTAATCACATTCTTTACCATTTGCAATCATAAAATAGTCTAATATCTTCATTTTTTCCACAGACATAGCTATTACCCTCAAAAACTAAAACTTTTGAAATAGGAAAAGAGCCTTTAATCGCATTCTTTACCATTTGCAATCATAAAATAGTCTAATATCTTCATTTTTTCAACATACGTAGCTCTTACCCTCGAAAACTAAAACTTTTGACATAGGAAAAGAGCCTTTAATCACATTCTTTACCATGTGCAATCATAAAATTGTCTAATATCTTCATTTTTTCAACATACATAGCTATTACCCTCGAAAACTAAAACTTTTGACATAGGAAAAGAGCCTTTAATCACATTCTTTACCATTTGCAATTATAAAATAGTCTAATATCTATATTTTTTCAACATACGTAGCTATTACCCTCAAAAACTATAACTTTTGAAATAGGAAAAGAGCCTTTAATCACATTCCTTACTATGTGTAATCATAAAATTGTCTAAAATCTTCATTTTTTCAACATACGTAGCTTTTACCCTCGAAAACTAAAACTTTTGAAATAGGAAAAGAGCCTTTAATCAAATTCTTTACCATGTGCAATCATAAAATAGTCTAATATCTTAATTTTTTCAACAACCGTAGCTATTACCCTCGAAAACTAAAACTTTTGACATAGGAAAAGAGCCTTTAATCACATTCTTTACCATTTGCAATCATAAAATTGTCCAACATCTTCATTTTTTCAACATACGTAGCTATTACCCTCGAAAACTAAAACTTTTGAAAAAGGAAAAGAGCCTTTAATCACATTCTTTACCATGTGCAATCATAAAATTGTCTAATATCTTCATTTTTTCAACATACGTAGCTATTACCCTCGAAAACTAAAACTTTTGACATAGGAAAAGAGCCTTTAATCACATTCTTTACCATGTGCAATCATAAAATTGTCTAATATCTTCATTTTTTCAACATACGTTATTACTACCCTCGAAAACTAAAACTTTTGACATAGGAAAAGAGCCTTTAATCACATTCTTTACCATTTGCAATCATAAAATAGTCTAATATCTTCATTTTTTCAACATACGTAGCTATTACCCTCGAAAACTAAAACTTTTGAAATAGGAAAAGATCCTTTAATCACATTCTTTACCATGTGCAATCATAAAATAGTCTAATATCTTCATTTTTTCAAAATACGTAGCTATTACCCTCGAAAACTAAAACTTTTGACATAGGAAAAGAGCCTTTAATCACCTTCTTTACCATGTGCAATCATAAAATTGTCTAATATCTTCATTTTTTCCACAGACATAGCTATTACCCTCGAAAACTAAAACTTTTGAAATAGGAAAAGAGCCTCTAATCACATTCTTTACCATTTGCAATCATAAAATAGTCTAATATCTTCATTTTTTCAACATACGTAGCTATTACCCTCGAAAACTAAAACTTTTGACATAGGAAAAGAGCCTTTAATCACATTCTTTACCATGTGCCATCATAAAATAGTCTAATATCTTCATTTTTTCCACAGACATAGCTATTACCTTCGAAAACTAAAACTTTTGAAATAGGAAAAGTGCCTTTAATCACATTCTTTACCATTTGCAATCATAAAATAGTCTAATATCTTCATTTTTTCAACATACGTAGCTATTACCCTCGAAAACTAATACTTTTGACATAGGAAGAGAGCCTTCAATCACATTCTTTACCATTTGCAATCATGAAATAGTATAATATCTTCATTTTTTCAACATACGTAGCTATTACCCTCGAAAACTAAAACTTTTGACATAGGAAAAGAGCCTTTAATCACATTCTTTACCATTTGCAATCATAAAATACTCTAATATCTTCATTTTTTCAACATACGTAGCTATTACCCTCGAAAACTAAAACTTCTGACATAGGAAAAGAGCCTTTAATTACATTCTTTACCATGTGCAATCATAAAATAGTCTAATATCTTCATTTTTTCCACAGACATAGCTATTACCCTCGAAAACCAAAACTTTTGAAATAGGAAAAGAGCCTTTAATCACATTCTTTACCATGTGCAATCATAAAATAGTCTAATATCTTCATTTTTTCAACATGCGTAGCTATTACCCTCGAAAACTAAAACTTTTGAAATAGTAAAAGAGCCTTTAATCACATTCTTTACCATTTGCAATCATAAAATAGTCTAATATCTTCATTTTTTCCACAGACACAGCTATTACCCTCGAAAACTAAAACTTTTGAAATAGGAAAAGAGCCTTTAATCGCATTCTTTACCATTTGCAATCATAAAATAGTCTAATATCTTCATTTTTTCAACATTCGTAGCTATTACCCTCGAAAACTAAAACTTTTGAAATAGGAAAAGAGCCTTTAATCACATTCTTTACCATTTGAATCATAAAATAGTCTAATATCTTCATTTTTTCAACATACGTAGCTATTACCCTCGAAAACTAAAACTTTTGACATAGGAAAAGAGCCTTTAATCACATTCTTTACCATGTGCAATCATAAAATTGTCTAATATCTTCATTTTTTCAACATACGTAGCTATTACCCTCGAAAACTAAAACTTTTGACATAGGAAAAGAGCCTTTAATCACATTCTTTACCATTTGCAATCATAAAATAGTCTAATATCTTCATTTTTTCAACATACAGAGCTATTACCCTCAAAAACTAAACTTTTGAAATAGGAAAAGAGCCTTTAATCACATTCTTTACCATGTGTAATCATAAAATTTTCTAAAATCTTCATTTTTTCAACATACGTAGCTATTACCCTCGAAAACTAAAACTTTTGAAATAGGAAAAGAGCCTTTAATCACATTCTTTACCATGTGCAATCATAAAATAGTCTAATATCTTCATTTTTTCAACAAACGTAGCTATTACCCTCGAAAACTAAAACTTTTGACATAGGAAAAGAGCCTTTAATCACATTCTTTACCATTTGCAATCATAAAATAGTCTAATATCTTCATTTTTTCAACATACGTAGCTATTACCCTCGAAAACTAAAACTTTTGAAATAGGAAAAGAGCCTTTAATCACATTCTTTACCATTTGCAATCATAAAATTGTCCAATATCTTCATTTTTTCAACATACGTAGCTATTACCCTCGAAAACTAAAACTTTTGAAATAGGAAAAGAGCCTTTAATCACATTCTTTACCATGTGCAATCATAAAATAGTCTAATATCTTCATTTTTTCAACAT
>NW_027068006.1:0-130000 GCF_032884065.1 Artemia franciscana
ACTCTCATCCACTAGTTACAGCTATAACCCATTCCTCACTAGTGCTACTCTACCCCCTGTCTGCAAAAGCAAGACCCAATCTGTTATTTCTGCCAAAAATCCAACTACCATTCTCATTGTACTCTCCCAAAGAAAGAGTACATTGTAACCACCTATCACCCATTCATGTGGGTGATATAGCCTATCACCCATTCCTCACAATTTCCATTCAACTCTCATCCACTATAGCCCATGTCAACTGTATGTGCTATTCCTAATGAAGAACACATCTGCTCTCTTTCCTTTGGGTCTCTCCCGGCACACTAGCCAATCACCCATTCCTCACTATTTCCATTAAACTCTCATCCACTAGATGCACCTATAACCCATTCCTCAACATTTCCATTCTACCCCCTGTCTGCAAAAGCAATATTTTCCATTTTTATTTCCATTCTACCCCCTGTCTGAAAAAGCAAGACACAATCTGTTATTCCTGCCAAAAATCCAACTACCATTCTCATTGTACCTTTCCAAAGGAAGAGTATATTGTAAACACCATCAGTTTATAGTGTTTCCGAAGCGCTCACCCATTGGAAAGCAGCCCTCTTGCAATCCCAGCGCTTTAAAAATCACTATTTCCATTCAACTCTCATCCACTACAGTTTGTCACAAGCTATGCAGGCTCTAGTTTCCTCACAAGAGCTCCCACTCTGAAAAGCAAGATCCAATCTATTATCTCTGCCAAAAATTCAACTACCATCCTCCTTTACTCTTCCCAAGGAAGAGAACATTGCCTTTCTCATTGTGGGTTTTCTCCTGGCAACACTAGCCAATCACCCATTCCTCACTTTCAATTCAATTCTCATCAAACCATTACTAGCCAATCACCCATTCCTCACTATTTCCATTCAACTCTCATCCACTAGTTACAGCTATAACCCATTCCTCACTATTGCTACTCTACCCCCTGTCTGCAAAAGCAAGACCCAATCTGTTATTCCTGCCAAAAATCAAACTACCATTCTCATTGTGCTCTTCCAAAAGAAGAGTACATTGTAACCACCTATCACCCATTCATATGGGTGACATAGCCAATCACCCATTCCTCACTATTTCCATTAAACTCTCATCCACTAGATGCACCTATAACCCATTCCTCAACATTTCCATTCTACCCCCTGTCTGAAAAAGCAAGACACAATCTGTTATTCCTGCCAAAAAATTGAGTTTGGAACTTAGTGAGTTTGGAACTTAAAATGTCAGTAATGCCCTTGATATAAGGTAAAAACAAAAGAGATTTATCATCTTCAATCTTAGTAGCAAAAGTCTTGGTAATTCCGCTCATCTTTCTCCTGGAAATAATCTTGTCAGTGACTTTTTGGAGGTATCCGTTACCTATAAGAACATCTCTTATATAATAAAGTTCAGCCTTCAGCTCAGTATCAGAGGAGCACACCGGAAATGCTCTATCAACCAATGAATAGACTACAGAATTTTCGACTATAGGGTTGTTTTAGGAGTCTTATCTTAGATATTTATAACTATGAGTTGGCTTTCTATACACGCTAAAGTCCAACCTGGTTTCTCGTTTTGTAATGAGGACATCTAAGAAGGGTAAATTTGCGGTTATTTTCAAGTTCAATGGTGAACTTAATATCTGTGTCCTGCTGTTTAAATAACATTGAGAAAGTATCTTAATTTTTCTTGTTCTGCATTCCAAATAATTTGGAAAAGAGGCCCTTCAAAAAAGAGCGGATCCGTTCCGGTTATGTCAATCGCATATCTGGACTTATGATTATTTTTTCCAACCAAGTTTCATCCCGATCCCTCCACTCTAAGCATTTTCGAAGAGTTTTGCTCACCTCCACCCCCAACTCCCTGCAATGTCACCGGATCCGGTCGGAATTTAAAATAAGAGATCTGAAACACGATATCCTTCCCAGTAATCAAATTTCATTAATATCCGATCGCCCCTTCGTAAGTTAAAAATGCCTAATTTTTTCAATTTTTTCCGGTTTTACAATCCCCCCACTCCCCATGTCAGATGGTTAAATCGAGAAAAAGACAATTTCTAATCTAATCTATTCTGGTTCCTAATAAACCTGCCAAATTTCATCGTCCTAGCTGACCTGGAAGTGCCTAAGGTAGCAAAACCTGGACAGACCGACAGGCCGACAGAATTTGCGATCGCTATATGTCATTTGGTAGATACCAAATGCCATAAAAACACAGAAAATCCTTTTCCGCCCAAATTCAGCTCTTTTAAGCCGCAAAACTGTGAGTTGCAGAGAATATTGAAACCCAAAAGAACAGAAAAACAAACTTGCACTTACTCGCTCAACCAGTTCACATGGTAACGGTTTCTGTTTCTAAACACATCTACTCGAAGAAGACTGATTTTCTGCCTCTTTCTCCTTCTTCAAGGCTGCCAATTTCCGCTTTTGAGCTCCTGAAAAACTCATGTACAGCAGTACCAGCACACTTATTCTGTTATGGATAGAGCTCTAATCTATGTAAACCGAAAAATTTAAATAAGAAAATATTCTGATGAGACATAATTGTCATTTTATTTCATAATGCTATCAGATAAAACATACATGATATGAGAATTTGTATGTATTGTAAAATATTCCACAGTTTATTTGGTAGGTGTTTGAAACCTCTGCAGTAGAGTTGTCACATATCCTAGATATGATGTTGAGAGTCTTATTTTGATCGTTTGACTTTTTACGTGTGTTTGCCTCCAATTTTCATAATAAGAATAAAAATTTCAGCCAATTCTTTAATGTATATATTGTTTGAAAAATTCTGTTTTTAAGAGTTTAGGATCATTAATGAGTTCATTAATGTACTGTTTATTCTTATTTTTGAGTCATATTTGCAAGTGTAAGTCTCAAATTATAGTTAAAACCTCTGGAATAAAGAAAGAAACGAAAACAATTCAGATTTTTGCACCTGCTTAATCAATTGATTAAATGAAAAAAAATCTAGATATTTCAAGTAATTTACGATGATCAAAGATCATATCTAAAATAACGGTCAGCCAAGAACTTGGTCAGCCAAGAAGACGTCCTTGTCTACAAAAATACTATGTATGTCTTTCCTCAAAATTAAGAATCTCTTATAAATCTTAGCAACAGTTTTCCAAAGAAAAGCAAAGAAAAATAAGTTCAGCCATAGCTTCATTTTCCTTGTTCGTTAGCAAGGACCTACAGTGTGTGACCTGAACTCTGTCATCACTATTCCTCAGGGTCAGAAATAAAAGTTATCATTAACACATATGTTCAAGATCTTTAAACAGCCTAATTCCACCTGAAAATGACGTTAAAGCGATACTATACAATCAAGTACTTTATAGTTGAGTCTTTTTGACAGGCTTGTGTAGAACAGTGGGAGATGCGTTGGACTTAGTCCGGAAGGTCGCAGGTTCGATTCCTGCCTCATGCATTTTTTTTAAATATTAGTCAATTAAAATTTAAAAAATTTCCAGAGAGCTATGCTTTGAAGTCTGGGAAATGTGGCATAGAATTCTAGAGAAGGAACTTTTAAAAAGATAATTGGTAGGCCTTATTTTGTTGAAAGATCATCAATTTTACGGTCAAGCAGGGATTTAATTTTCAATAGTGTTTATTGTTAGCTACAATGTTTATTATTACAAGAATATTGCTATCTTGAGTAATTAATTTACTTTGGGGATATGTTGTTTTTTGACTTGGTTGCAGCTATCTCAACAACAATGATGAGACTCAATTTTTCGATGATTAAACACAGGGAAATACAATTTTTATCTCTGTTGATATAATAAGTGAAAGTTCAGAGAACTATGCTTTGAAGTCAGGGAAACATGGCATAATATTCCAGAGAACGGACTTATAAAAAGATACAGGGTGGGCAATATTTTGTTAGAAGATCATCAACGTTATGGCAAAGCATTAACTTAATTTTTAATAATGTTTTTTTGTTAACTACAAAACCATTTTATGTAGCAATGTCTTTAAAGTAAGCCACTAAACAGTCTTTTACGATTTTTTAGTGCTCCATTATTTGCGGAAATAACTAAAGAACAAAATATGTTTTCAATAAAAGCTGTTAGGATTGCAGCAACTTTCGTTTCTTTTCAAGCTAGTGCATTTTCCTTGTTCTTTAAGCCAAAGGACTGTTACTATTTTCTTATCGGTGTCTTAAGCACGGTGGTTAAAGCGGTTTTGATTGTGTTGCCTGACACCATTTTTGAGTTTTTTCACTTCATTTAATGATTGTATATGAATGTTTTTGTTTTTTTCTTAGGTTGACGTCACCGCTCATACTGTGATTACTTTCCAATACATACAAATTCTCATATAATGTATGTTTTATCTCATAGCATTATGAAATAAAATGACAATTATGTTTCATCACAATATTTTCTTATTTAATTTTTTGGTTTACATAGATTAGAGTTCTATCCACAACAGAACAAGTGTGCTGCTACTGCTGTAGACATAATTTAGTTCATTCCATGCTACATTTAAATACAACTGAGATAAAAAATATCATTTTTGGTTTATTGAAGAATCGATATTATTTTCGGAATTGGTTATAATTATGCAGTTTATTTTAAAATATTAAAAAATTACATTTTTCTACAAACTTTACTAGGCTGTATAATCTATATATATAAAAATAATTGTATTTTTGTTTAAGCTAGGAATATCCAAAAATTTCACCAATAGATGAGTCACATTTTTATCAGCCAGGGGAATGGCAAGTTCAGACACAGTCTATGCATTTCCATCATCCTCAAAGAAGCAAATATTTTCAGCAATAGCAATTACAATGGTGCAACCATGGTGTTAACTCAAGTATAATTACCACAGTAACCAAAGAAAAGCTTTTTTTTACACACCTTCATACAGAACTTCAGCTAGGACTATCCAGAAATTCACAAATAGGTGAAACACAATTTTTATCAGCCGGGGGAATGGCAAGTTCGAAACCAGTCTATGCATTTCCCATTAACCTGAAAGAAGCAAATATGTTCAGCGATGGCAATTACAATGGTACAACCACGTGTTAAGTCAAGTAAAATTAACGCAGTAAACCAAAAAAAGGTTTTTTCTTACACCCGTTAATATAGAGTTTCAGCTAGGAAAATCCCAAAAATTCTCCTAATGGTTAGACACAGTTTTTGGTTTCCCCTCCAACTCCCCCCAGTCTCACCGGATCAGGTTGGGGAATTAAAATGAGAGTTTTAAAATACAAGATCCTTCTAAAGATACTATTTCATTAAGATCTGATCACCTTTTCGTAAGTTACAAATGCCTCAATTTTTTTAATTTTTCCAAAGTACTCCCCCCCCCCCAATTCCACCAAAGAGAGCGAATCTAGTCTGGCTATTTCGATCAGAAATCTTGGACTTGTGCTTATCCTTCCCACCAAGTTAGATCCTAATTTTCTCCGCTTTAAGTGTTTTCAAAGATATCTGCCCCCCCCCATGACACTGGATCCGTTCGGCATTTAAAGTAATAGATCTGAGTTACGAGGTCATGCTAAATTTGAAGTTTCATTGAGATCCAATCATTCCTTCGTAATTTAAAAATACCTCATTTATTCTAATTTTTTCAAATTAACCCTTCCCCGCCAACTCTCTAGGGAGAGCGGATCTTTTCCTGTTATTTCAATGACGTATCTAGGACTTTTGCTTATTTTTCCCACCAATTTTCATCCCAATCCTTTCACTGTAAGTGTTTTCCAAGATTTTAGGTCACCCAACCCCAATGTCACCAGATCCGGTCGGGATTTCAAAAAATAGCTTTGAGACACAATATCCCTCAAAATGTCAAATTTCATTAATATCAGATCACTCCTAGGCCAACCTAACTTTTATTTATAATAGTAATAGATGGTAATAAGCTTACCTAAGCTATGGATGTCTGGTGATTGATTTTTCTTCTAACAATAATTACGAAAGGAACTGTGCCTGTCATCAACAGGTTAAATTCAAATTTCTTGCCAAAAAGTAAACAAACTAAATAAATAAAACTAAAAACACTGAACAACACTAATGATGAGCTGAACCTGGAATTATTGTTGTCCCTTGGCCTGAATTTTGATAAAGGCATTGATGGCTGCTGTCCTAGTGGATCTTAAAGAGGTTTGGCCTTTAGGAAAGGGGTGGGTTTTAAACAGCCTAATTCCACCTGAAAAATGACGTTAAAAGCGATACTATACAATCAAGTACTTTATAGTTGAGTCTTTTTGACAAGCCTGTGTAGCAAGAGGGCAGATGCGTTGGACTTAGTCCTGAAAGTTGCAGGTTCGAATCCTGCCACAGGCAATTTTTTTTAATATTAGTCAATTAAAATTTAAAAAAAGTTCCAGAGACCTAAGCTTTGAAGTCTGGGAGATGTGGCATAAAATTCTAGAGAAGGAACTTTTAAAAAGATAATTGGTAGGCCTTTTTTTGTTGAACGATCATTAATTTTAATGGTCAAGCAGGGATTTAAGTTTTAATAGTGTTTATTGTTAGCTACAATGTTTATTATTACAAGAATCTTGCTATCTAGAGTAATGAATTTACTTTGGAATATGTGGTTTTTTGACTAGGTTGCAGTAATCTCAACAACAATGATGAGACTCAATTTTGTGATGATTAAACACAGTGAAATACAATTTTGATCTCTGTTGATATAACAAGTGAAAGTTCAGAGAACTATGCTTTGAAGACAGGGAAACATGGCATAATATTCCAGAGAACGGACTTTTAAAAGGATACGGGTGGGCAATATTTTGTTAGAAGATCATCAACGTTATGGCATTTGAAGAAAAATAAGTTCAAAACCATAGCTTTATTTTCCTTGTTCGTTAGCAAGAACCTACAGTGTGTGACCTGAACTCTGTCTTCACTATTCCTCAGGGTCAGAAATAAAATTTATCATTAAAACAAATGTTCAAGATTTTTAAACAGCCTAATTTCCACCTGAAAATGACGTTAAAGTGATACTATACAATCAATTACTCTACAGTTGAGTCTTTTTGACAAGCCTGTGTAACACAGTGGGAGATGCATTGGACTTAGTTCGGAAGGTCGTAGGTTCTATTCCTGCCACAGGAAATTTTTTTAAATATTAGTCAAAAAAATTTCAAAAAAAGTTCCAGAGAGCTATGCTTTGAAGTCTGGAAATGTGCATAGAATTCTAGAGAAGTAACTTTTAAAAAGATAAATTTGACAAATGTCAAATTTCATTAAGATCAAATCACTCCTAGGCCAACCTAACTTTTAAACATAATAGTAATAGATGGTAATAAGCTTACCTAAGCTATGGATGTCAGGTGATTGATTTTTCTTCTAACAATAATTACGAAAGGACCTGTGCCTGTCATCAACAGGTTAAATTCAAATTTCTTGCCAAAAAGAAAAACAAACTAAATAAATAAAACTAAAAACACTGAACAACACTAATGATGAGCTGAACCTGGAATTATTGTTGTCCCATGGCCTGAATTTTGATAAAGGCATTGATGGCTGCTGTCCTAGTGGATCTTAAAGAGGTTGGGCGTTTAGGAAAGGGGTGGGTTTTTCTTGTGAGTTTTTCAATTTATGGGTGATGGGTTCCCAAATTTCGCTTATATGAAACTCACCATTGTCTTTATTGATGGCTGGTTTATTTTTAGCAATTTCCAAAGCTTCTCTGATTTTCTACTTTAAGAGTTGTGGGACAATAGCATAAGTTGGGTTTGGTCAAACTCAATGGAGTGGAAAGGTCTTTATAGATATGATGGGCCAATGCAGAGAAATTATCTTCCTCCTTTAACTTTGTTATTTTAAGGCAGTCATCAATGGAATCAGCATGTTTTTTTAATCGTTGATGTAGAGGTCTCATGGTACGACCTATATAGGTATCACCACAGCTGCAAGGAATCTCATTTACCCCTGGTGGATCTGAAATAATCTTAGTCTTGCCTTTGTTCAAAAAGGAGGAAATAGTCCTTTCTGAGGGTAAAAACACCTTAAGGCCAAGCTTAGTGAGTTTGGAACTTAAAATGTCAGTAATACCCTTGATATAAGGTAAAAACAAAAGGGATTTTATCATCTTCAATCTTAGTAGCAAAAGTCTTGGTAATTCCGCTCATCTTTCTCCTGGAAATAATCTTGTCAGTGACTTTTTGGGGGTATCCGTTACCTATAAGAAAACATCTCTTATATAATCAAGTTCAGCCTTCAGCTCAGTATCAGAGGAGCACACCAGAAATGCTCTATCAACCAAGAATAGACTACAGAATTTTCGACTATAGGGTTGTTTTAGGAGTCTTATCTTAGATATTTTATAACTATGAGTTGGCTTTCTATACACGCTAAAGTCCAACCTGGTTTCTCGTTTTGTAATGAGGACATCTAAGAAGGGTAAATTGCCGGTTATTTTCAAGTTCAATGGTGAACTTAATATCTGTGTCCTGCTGTTTAAAAAACATTGAGAAAGTATCTTAATTTTTCTTGTTCTGCATTCCAAATAATTTGGAAAAGAGGCCCCTCAAAGAGAGTGGATCCGTTCCGGTTATGTCAATCGCATATCTGGGACTTATGATTATTTTTCCAACCAAGTTTTCATCCCGATCCCTCAACTCTAAGCATTTTCGAAGAGTTTTGCTCCCCTCCACCCCCAACTCCCTGCAATGTCACCGGATCCGGTCGGGATTTAAAATAAGAGATCTGAAACACGATATCCTTACAGTAATCAAATTTCATTAATATCCGATCGCCCATTTGTAAGTTAAAAATGCCTAATTTTTTCAAATTTTTCCGGTTTTACAATCCCCCCACTCCCCGTATCAGATGGTTAAATCGAGAAAAAGAAAATTTCTAATCTAATCTATTCTGGTTCCCAATAAACCTGCCAAATTTCATCGTCCTAGCTGACCTGGAAGTGCCTAAGGTAGCAAAACCTGGACAGACCGACAGGCCGACAGAATTTGCGATCGCTATATGTCATTTGGTAGATACCAAATGCCATAAAAACACAGAAAATCCTTTTCCGCCCAAATTCAGCCCTTTTAAGCCGCAAAGCTGTGAGTTGCAGAGAATATTGAAACCCAAAAGAACAGAAAAACAAACTTGCACTTACTCGCTCAACCAGTTCACATGGTAACGGTTTCTGTTTCTAAACACATCTACTCGAAGAAGACTGATTTTCTGCCTCTTTCTCCTTCTTCAAGGCTGCCAATTTCCGCTTTTGAGCTCCTGAAAAACTCATGTACAGCAGTACCAGCACACTTATTCTGTTATGGATAGAGCCCTAATCTATGTAAACCGAAAAATTTAAATAAGAAAATATTCTGATGAGACATAATTGTCATTTCATTTCATAATGCTATCAGATAAAACATACATGATATGAGAATTTGTATGTATTGTAAAATATTCCACAGTTTATTTGGTAGGTGTTTGAAACCTCTGCAGTAGAGTTGTCACATATCCTAGATATGATGTTGAGAGTCTTATTTTGATCGTTTGACTTTTTACGTGTGTTTGCCTCCAATTTTCATAATAAGAATAAAAATTTCAGCCAATTCTTTAATGTATATATTGTTTGAAAAATTCTGTTTTTAAGAGTTTAGGATCATTAATGAGTTCATTAATGTACTGTTTATTCTTATTTTTGAGTCATATTTGCAAGTGTAAGTCTCAATTATAGTTAAAACCTCTGGAATAAAGAAAGAAACGAAAACAATTCAGATTTTTGCACCTGCTTAATCAATTGATTAAATGAAAAAAATCTAGATATTTCAAGTAATTTACGATGATCAAAGATCATATCTAAAATAACGGTCAGCCAAGAACTTGGTCAGCCAAGAAGACGTCCTTGTCTACAAAAATACTATGTATGTCTTTCCTCAAAATTAAGAATCTCTTATAAATCTTAGCAACAGTTTTCCAAAGAAAAGCAAAGAAAAATAAGTTCAGCCATTTGTTCGTTAGCAAGAACCTACAGTGTGTGACCTGAACTCTGTCATCACTATTCATCAGGGTCAGAAATAAAAGTTATCATTAAAACATATGTTCAAGATCTTTAATAAGCCTAATTCCACCTGAAAATGACGTTAAAGCGATACTATACAATCAAGTACTTTATAGTTGAGTCTTTTTGACAGGCTTGTGTAGAACAGTGGGAGATGCGTTGGACTTAGTCCGGAAGGTCGCAGGTTCGATTCCTGCCTCATGCATTTTTTTTAAATATTAGTCAATTAAAATTTAAAAAAATTTCCAGAGAGCTATGCTTTGAAGTCTGGGAAATGTGGCATAGAATTCTAGAGAAGGAACTTTTAAAAAGATAATTGGTAGGCCTTATTTAGTTGAAAGATCGTCAATTTTACGGTCAAGCAGGGATTTAATTTTCAATAATGTTTATTGTTAGCTACAATATTTATTATTACAAGTATATTGCTATCTTGAGTAATTAATTTACTTTGGGATATGTTGTTTTTTGACTAGGTTGCAGCTATCTCAACAACAATGATGAGACTCAATTTTTCGATGATTAAACACAGGGAAATACAATTTTTATCTCTGTTGATATAATAAGTGAAAGTTCAGAGAACTATGCTTTGAAGTCAGGGAAACATGGCATAATATTCCAGAGAACGGACTTATAAAAAGATACAGGGTGGGCAATATTTTTTTAGAAGATCATCAACGTTATGGCAAAGCATTAACTTAATTTTAATAATGTTTATTGTTAACTACAAAACCATTTTATGTAGCAATGTCTTTAAAGTAAGCCACTAAACAGTCTTTTACGATTTTTTAGTGCTCCATTATTTGCGGACATAACTAAAGAACAAAATATGTTTTCAATAAAAGCTATTAGGATTGCAGCAACTTTCGTTTCTTTTCGAGCTAGTGCATTTTCCTTGTTCTTTAAGCAAAAGGACTGTTACTATTTCTTATCGGTGTCTTAAGCACGGTGGTTAAAGTGGTTTTGATTGTGTTGCCTGACACCATTTTTGAGTTTTTTCGCTTCATTTAATGATGGTATATGATGTTTTTGTTTTTTCTTAGGTTGACGTCACCGCTCATACTGTGATTACTTCCAATACATACAAATTCTCATATCATGTATGTTTTATCTCATAGCATTATGAATTAAAATGACAATTATGTTTCATCACAATATTTTCTTATTTAAATTTTTTGGTTTACATAGATTAGAGTTCTATCCACAACAGAACAAGTGTGCTGCTACTGCTGTAGACATAATTTAGTTCATTCCATGCTACATTTAAATACAACTGAGATAAAAATATCATTTTTGGTTTATTGAAGAATAAATATTATTTTCGGAATTGGTTATAATTATACAGTTTATTTTAAAATATTAAAAAATGACATTTTTCTACAAACTTTACTAGGCTGTATAATCTATATATATAAAAATAATTGTATTTTTGTTTAAGCTAGGAATATCCAAAAATTTCACCAATAGATGAGACACAATTTTATCAGCCGGGGGAATGGCAAGTTCAGACACAGTCTATGCATTTCCATCATCCTCAAAGAAGCAAATATTTTCAGCAATAGCAATTACAATGGTGCAACCATGGTGTTAATTCAAGTATAATTACCACAGTAAACCAAAGAAAAGCTTTTTTTACACACATTCATACAGAACTTCAGCTAGGACTATCCAGAAATTCACAAATAGGTGAAACACAATTTTTATCAGCCGTGGGAATGGCAAGTTCGAAACCAGTCTATGCATTTCCATTAACCTGAAAGAAGCAAATATATTCAGCGATGGCAATTACAATGGTACAACCACGTGTTAAGTCAAGTAAAATTAGCGCAGTAAACCAAAAAAGGTTCTTTCTTACACCCGGTAATATAGAGTTTCAGCTAGGAAACCCAAAAATTCTCCTAATGGTTAGACACAGTTTTTGGTTTCCCCCTCCAACTTCCCCCAGTCTCACCAGATCAGGTTGGGAATTAAAATGAGAGTTTTAAAATACAAGATCCTTCTAAAGATACTATTTCATTAAGATCTGATCACCTTTTCGTAAGTTACAAATGCCTCAATTTTTTTAATTTTTCCAAAGTACTCCCCCCCCCCAATTCCACCAAAGAGAGCGAATCTAGTCTGGCTATTTCCATCAGAAATCTTGGACTTGTGCTTATCCTTCCCACCAAGTTAGATCCTAATTTCTCCGCTTTAAGTGTTTTCAAAGATATCTGCCCCCCCCCATGACACTGGATCCGGTCGGGATTTAAAGTAATAGATCTGAGTTACGAGGTCATGCTAAATTTGAAGTTTCATTGAGATCCAATCATTCCTTCGTAATTTAAAAATACCTCATTTTTTCTAATTTTTTCAAATTAACCCTTCCCCGCCAACTCCCTAGGGAGAGCGGATCTTTTCCAGTTATGTCAATGACGTATCTAGGACTTTTGCTTATTTTTCCCACCAATTTTCATCCCAATTCTTTCACTGTAAGTGTTTTCCAAGATTTTAGGTCACCCAGCCCTAATGTCACCAGATCCGGTCGGGATTTCAAAAAATAGCTCTGAGACACGATATCCTTCAAAATGTCAAATTTCATTAACATCAGATCACTCCTAGGCAAACCTAACTTTTATTTATAATAGTAATAGATGGTAATAAGCTTACCTAAGCTATGGATGTCAGGTGATTGATTTTTCTTCTAACAATAATTACGAAAGGAACTGTGCCTGTCATCAACAGGTTAAATTCAAATTTCTTGCCAAAAAGTAAACAAACTAAATAAATAAAACTAAAAACACTGAACAACACTAATGATGAGCTGAACCTGGAATTATTGTTGTCCCTTGGCCTGAATTTTGATAAAGGCATTGATGGCTGCTGTCCTAGTGGATCTTAAAGAGGTTTGGCCATTAGGAAAGGGGTGGGTTTTAAACAGCCTAATTCCACCTGAAAATGACGTTAAAGCGATACTATACAATCAAGTACTTTATAGTTGAGTCTTTTTGACAAGCCTGTGTAGCAAGATGGCAGATGCGTTGGACTTAGTCCTGAAAGTTGCAGGTTCGAATCCTGCCACAGGCAATTTTTTTAATATTAGTCAATTAAAATTTACAAAAAGTTCCAGAGAGCTAAACTTTGAAGTCTGGGAGATGTGGCATAAAATTCTAGAGAAGGAACTTTTAAAAAGATAATTGGTAGGCCTTTTTTTGTTGAACGATCATTAATTTTATGGTCAAGCAGGGATTTAAGTTTTAATAGTGTCTATTGTTAGCTACAATGTTTATTATTACAAGAATCTTGCTATCTAGAGTAATGAATTTACTTTGGAATATGTGATTTTTTTGACTAGGTTGCAGTAATCTCAACAACAATGATGAGACTCAATTTTGTGATGATTAAACACAGGGAAATACAATTTTTATCTCTGTTGATATAACAAGTGAAATTTCAGAGAACTATGCTTTGAAGACAGGGAAACATGGCATAATATTCCAGAGAACGGACTTTTAAAAAGATACGGGGTGGGCAATATTTTGTTAGAAGATCATCAACGTTATAGCATTTGAAGAAAAATAAGTTCAACCATAGCTTTATTTTCCTTGTTCGTTAGCAAGAACCTACAGTGTGTGACCTGAACTCTGTCTTCACTATTCCTCAGGGTCAGAAATAAAATTTATCATTAAAACAAATGTTCAAGATTTTTAAACAGCCAAATTCCACCTGAAAATGACGTTAAAGTGATACTATACAATCAATTACTCTACAGTTGAGTCTTTTTGACAAGCCTGTGTAACACAGTGGGAGATGCATTGGACTTAGTTCGGAAGATCGTAGGTTCTATTCCTGCCACAGGAATTTTTTTTAAATATTAGTCAATTAAAATTTCAAAAAAAGTTCCAGAGAGCTATGCTTTGAAGTCTGGAAATGTGGCATAGAATTCTAGAGAAGTAACTTTTAAAAAGATAAATTTGACAAATGTCAAATTTCATTAAGATCAAATCACTCCTAGGCCAACCTAACTTTTAAACATAATAGTAATAGATGGTAATAAGCTTACCTAAGCTTTGGATGTCAGGTGATTGATTTTTCTTCTAACAATAATTACGAAAGGACCTGTGCCTGTCATCAACAGGTTAAATTCAAATTTCTTGCCAAAAAGTAAACAAACTAAATAAATAAAACTAAAAACACTGAACAACACTAATGATGAGCTGAACCTGGAATTATTGTTGTCCCATGGCTTGAATTTTGATAAAGGCATTGATGGCTGCTGTCCTAGTGGATCTTAAAGAGGTTGGGCGTTTAGGAAGGGGGTGGGTTTTCTTGTGAGTTTTCAATTTATGGGTGATGGGTTCCCAAATTTCGCTTATATGAAACTCACCATTGTCTTTATTGATGGCTGGTTTATTTTTAGCAATTTCCAAAGCTTCTCTGATTTTCTACTTTAAGAGTTGTGGGACAATAGCAATAAGTTGGGTTTGGTCAAACTCAATGGAGTGGAAAGGTCTTTATAGATATGATGGGCCAATGCAGAGAAATTATCTTCCTCCTTTAACTTTGTTATTTTAAGGCAGTCATCAATGGAATCAGCATGTTTTTTTAATCGTTGATGTAGAGGTCTCATGGTACGACCTATATAGGTATCACCACAGCTGCAAGGAATCTCATTTACCCCTGGTGGATCTGAAATAATCTTAGTCTTGCCTTTGTTCAAAAAGGAGGAAATAGTCCTTTCTGAGGGTAAAAACACCTTAAGGCCAAGCTTAGTGAGTTTGGAACTTAAAATGTCAGTAATACCCTTGATATAAGGTAAAAACAAAAGGGATTTATCATCTTCAATCTTAGTAGCAAAAGTCTTGGTAATTCCGCTCATCTTTCTCCTGGAAATAATCTTGTCAGTGACTTTTTGGGGGTATCCGTTACCTATAAGAACATCTCTTATATAATCAAGTTCAGCCTTCAGCTCAGTATCAGAGGAGCACACCAGAAATGCTCTATCAACCAATGAATAGACTACAGAATTTTCGACTATAGGGTTGTTTTAGGAGTCTTATCTTAGATATTTATAACTATGAGTTGGCTTTCTATACACGCTAAAGTCCAACCTGGTTTCTCGTTTTGTAATGAGGACATCTAAGAAGGGTAAATTGCGGTTATTTTCAAGTTCAATGGTGAACTTAATATCTGTGTCCTGCTGTTTAAAAACATTGAGAAAGTATCTTAATTTTTCTTGTTCTGCATTCCAAATAATTTGGAAAAGAGGCCCCTCAAAGAGAGCGGATCCGTTCCGGTTATGTCAATCGCATATCTGGACTTATGATTATTTTTCCAACCAAGTTTCATCCCGATCCCTCAACTCTAAGCATTTTCGAAGAGTTTTGCTCCCCTCAACCCCCAACTCCCTGCAATGTCACCGGATCCGGTCGGGATTTAAAATAAGAGATCTGAAACACGATATCCTTACAGTAATCAAATTTCATTAATATCCGATCGCCCATTTGTAAGTTAAAAATGCCTAATTTTTTCAAATTTTTCCGGTTTTACAATCCCCCCACTCCCCATATCAGATGGTTAAATCGAGAAAAAGACAATTTCTAATCTAATCTATTCTGGTTCCCAATAAACCTGCCAAATTTCATCGTCCTAGCTGACCTGGAAGTGCCTAAGGTAGCAAAACCTGGACAGACCGACAGGCCGACAGAATTTGCGATCGCTATATGTCATTTGGTAGATACCAAATGCCATATAAACACAGAAAATCCTTTTCCGCCCAAATTCAGCCCTTTTAAGCCGCAAAGCTGTGAGTTGTAGAGAATATTGAAACCCAAAAGAACAGAAAAACAAACTTGCACTTACTCGCTCAACCAGTTCACATGGTAACGGTTTCTGTTTCTAAACACATCTACTCGGAGAAGACTGATATTCTGCCTCTTTCTGCTTCTTCAAGGCTGCCAATTTCCGCTTTTGAGCTCCTGAAAAACTCATGTACAGCAGTACCAGCACACTTATTCTGTTATGGATAGAGCTCTAATCTATGTAAACCGAAAAATTTAAATAAGAAAATAAACTGATGAGACATAATTGTCATTTCATTTCATAATGCTATCAGATAAAACATACATGATATGAGAATTTGTATGTATTGTAAAATATTCCACAGTTTATTTGGTAGGTGTTTGAAACCTCTGCAGTAGAGTTGTCACATATCCTAGATAGGATGTTGAGAGTCTTATTTTGATCGTTTGACTTTTTACGTGTGTTTGCCTCCAATTTTCATAATAAGAATAAAAATTTCAGCCAATTCTTTAATGTATATATTGTTTGAAAAATTCTGTTTTTAAGAGTTTAGGATCATTAATGAGTTCATTAATGTACTGTTTATTCTTATTTTTGAGTCATATTTGCAAGTGTAAGTCTCAATTATAGTTAAAACCTCTGGAATAAAGAAAGAAACGAAAACAATTCAGATTTTTGCACCTGCTTAATCAATTGATTAAATGAAAAAAAATCTAGATATTTCAAGTAATTTACGATGATCAAAGATCATATCTAAAATAACGGTCAGCCAAGAACTTGGTCAGCCAAGAAGACGTCCTTGTCTACAAAAATACTATGCAAGTCTTTCCTCAAAATTAAGAATGTCTTATAAATCTTAGCAACAGTTTTCCAAAGAAAAGCAAAGAAAAATAAGTTCAGCCATTTGTTCGTTAGCAAGAACCTACAGTGTGTGACCTGAACTCTATCATCACTATTCCTCAGGGTCAGAAATAAAAGTTATCATTAAAACATATGTTCAAGATCTTTAAACAGCCTAATTCCACCTGAAAATGACGTTAAAGCGATACTATACAATCAAGTACTTTATAGTTGAGTCTTTTTGACAGGCTTGTGTAGAACAGTGGGAGATGCGTTGGACTTAGTCCGGAAGGTCGCAGGTTCGATTCCTGCCTCATGCATTTTTTTTAAATATTAGTCAATTAAAATTTAAAAAAATTTCCAGAGGGCTATGCTTTGAAGTCTGGGAAATGTGGCATAGAATTCTAGAGAAGGAACTTTTAAAAAGATAATTGGTAGGCCTTATTTTGTTGAAAGATCATCAATTTTACGGTCAAGCAGGGATTTAATTTTCAATAATGTTTATTGTTAGCTACAATATTTATTATTACGAGAATATTGCTATCTTGAGTAATTAATTTACTTTGGGATATGTTGTTTTTTGACTAGGTTGCAGCTATCTCAACAACAATGATGAGACTCAATTTTTCGATGATTAAACACAGGGAAATACAATTTTTATCTCTGTTGATATAATAAGTGAAAGTTCAGAGAACTATGCTTTGAAGTCAGGGAAACATGGCATAATATTCCAGAGAACGGACTTATAAAAAGATACAGGGTGGGCAATATTTTGTTAGAAGATCATCAACGTTATGGCAAAGCATTAACTTAATTTTAATAATGTTTATTGTTAACTACAAAACCATTTTATGTAGCAATGTCTTTAAAGTAAGCCGCTAAACAGTCTTTTACGATTTTTTAGTGCTCCATTATTTGCGGACATAACTAAAGAACAAAATATGTTTTCAATAAAAGCTATTAGGATTGCAGCAACTTTCGTTTCTTTTCGAGCTAGTGCATTTTCCTTGTTCTTTAAGCAAAAGGACTGTTACTATTTCTTATCGGTGTCTTAAGCACGATGGTTAAAGCGGTTTTGATTGTGTTGCCTGACACCATTTTTGAGTTTTTTCGCTTCATTTAATGATGGTATATGATGTTTTTGTTTTTTCTTAGGTTGACGTCACCGCTCATACTGTGATTACTTCCAATACATACAAATTCTCATATAATGTATGTTTTATCTCATAGCATTATGAAATAAAATGACAATTATGTTTTATCACAATATTTTCTTATTTAAATTTTTTGGTTTACATAGATTAGAGTTCTATCCACAACAGAACAAGTGTGCTGCTACTGCTGTAGACATAATTTAGTTCATTCCATGCTACATTTAAATACAACTGAGATAAAAATATCATTTTTGGTTTATTGAAGAATAAATATTATTTTCGGAATTGGTTATAATTATACAGTTTATTTTAAAATATTAAAAAATTACATTTTTCTACAAACTTTACTAGGCTGTATAATCTATATATATAAAAATAATTGTATTTTTGTTTAAGCTAGGAATATCCAAAAATTTCACCAATAGATGAGACACAATTTTATCAGCCGGGGGAATGGCAAGTTCAGACACAGTCTATGCATTTCCATCATCCTCAAAGAAGCAAATATTTTCAGCAATAGCAATTACAATGGTGCAACCATGGTGTTAACTCAAGTATAATTACCACAGTAAACCAAAGAAAAGCTTTTTTTTACACACATTCATACAGAACTTCAGCTAGGACTATCCAGAAATTCACAAATAGGTGAAACACAATTTTTATCAGCCGTGGGAATGGCAAGTTCGAAACCAGTCTATGCATTTCCATTAACCTGAAAGAAGCAAATATATTCAGCGATGGCAATTACAATGGTACAACCACGTGTTAAGTCAAGTAAAATTAACGCAGTAAACCAAAAAAGGTTCTTTCTTACACCCGGTAATATAGAGTTTCAGCTAGGAAACCCAAAAATTCTCCTAATGGTTAGACACAGTTTTTGGTTTCCCCCTCCAACTCCCCCCCAGTCTCACCAGATCAGGTTGGGAATTAAAATGAGAGTTTTAAAATACAAGATCCTTCTAAAGATACTATTTCATTAAGATCTGATCACCTTTTCGTAAGTTACAAATGCCTCAATTTTTTTAATTTTTCCAAAGTACTCCCCCCCCAATTCCACCAAAGAGAGCGAATCTAGTCTGGCTATTTCCATCAGAAATCTTGGACTTGTGCTTATCCTTCCCACCAAGTTAGATCCTAATTTCTCCGCTTTAAGTGTTTTCAAAGATATCTGCCCCCCCCCATGACACTGGATCCGGTCGGGATTTAAAGTAATAGATCTGAGTTACGAGGTCATGCTAAATTTGAAGTTTCATTGAGATCCAATCATTCCTTCGTAATTTAAAAATACCTCATTTTGTTTTAACTTTTTCAAATTAACCCTTCCCCGCCAACTCCCTAGGGAGAGCGGATCTTTTCCAGTTATGTCAATGACGTATCTAGGACTTTTGCTTATTTTTCCCACCAATTTTCATCCCAATCCTTTCACTGTAAGTGTTTTCCAAGATTTTAGGTCACCCAACCCTAATGTCACCAGATCCGGTCGGGATTTCAAAAAATAGCTCTGAGACACGATATCCTTCAAAATGTCAAATTTCATTAACATCAGATCACTCCTAGGCAAACCTAACTTTTATTTATAATAGTAATAGATGGTAATAAGCTTACCTAAGCTATGGATGTCAGGTGATTGATTTTTCTTCTAACAATAATTACGAAAGGAACTGTGCCTGTCATCAACAGGTTAAATTCAAATTTCTTGCCAAAAAGTAAACAAACTAAATAAATAAAACTAAAAACACTGAACAACACTAATGATGAGCTGAACCTGGAATTATTGTTGTCCCTTGGCCTGAATTTTGATAAAGGCATTGATGGCTGCTGTCCTAGTGGATCTTAAAGAGGTTTGGCCATTAGGAAAGGGGTGGGTTTTAAACAGCCTAATTCCACCTGAAAATGACGTTAAAGCGATACTATACAATCAAGTACTTTATAGTTGAGTCTTTTTGACAAGCCTGTGTAGCAAGATGGCCGATGCGTTGGACTTAGTCCTGAAAGTTGCAGGTTCGAATCCTGCCACAGGCAATTTTTTTAATATTAGTCAATTAAAATTTACAAAAAGTTCCAGAGAGCTAAACTTTGAAGTCTGGGAGATGTGGCATAAAATTCTAGAGAAGGAACTTTTAAAAAGATAATTGGTAGGCCTTTTTTTGTTGAACGATCATTAATTTTATGGTCAAGCAGGGATTTAAGTTTTAATAGTGTCTATTGTTAGCTACAATGTTTATTATTACAAGAATCTTCCAGAGAACGGACTTTTAAAAAGATACGGGGTGGGCAATATTTTGTTAGAAGATCATCAACGTTATAGCATTTGAAGAAAAATAAGTTCAACCATAGCTTTATTTTCCTTGTTCGTTAGCAAGAACCTACAGTGTGTGACCTGAACTCTGTCTTCACTATTCCTCAGGGTCAGAAATAAAATTTATCATTAAAACAAATGTTCAAGATTTTTAAACAGCCTAATTCCACCTGAAAATGACGTTAAAGTGATACTATACAATCAATTACTCTACAGTTGAGTCTTTTTGACAAGCCTGTGTAACACAGTGGGAGATGCATTGGACTTAGTTCGGAAGATCGTAGGTTCTATTCCTGCCACAGGAATTTTTTTTAAATATTAGTCAATTAAAATTTCAAAAAGTTCCAGAGAGCTATGCTTTGAAGTCTGGAAATGTGGCATAGAATTCTAGAGAAGTAACTTTTAAAAAGATAAATTTGACAAATGTCAAATTTCATTAAGATCAAATCACTCCTAGGCAAACTTAACTTTTAAACATAATAGTAATAGATGGTAATAAGCTTACCTAAGCTTTGGATGTCAGGTGATTGATTTTTCTTCTAACAATAATTACGAAAGGACCTGTGCCTGTCATCAACAGGTTAAATTCAAATTTCTTGTCAAAAAGTAAACAAACTAAATAAATAAAACTATAAACACTGAACAACACTAATGATGAGCTGAACCTGGAATTATTGTTGTCCCATGGCCTGAATTTTGATAAAGGCATTGATGGCTGCTGTCCTAGTGGATCTTAAAGAGGTTGGGCGTTTAGGAAAGGGGTGGGTTTTCTTGTGAGTTTTCAATTTATGGGTGATGGGTTCCCAAATTTCGCTTATATGAAACTCACCATTGTCTTTATTGATGGCTGGTTTATTTTTAGCAATTTCCAAAGCTTCTCTGATTTTCTACTTTAAGAGTTGTGGGACAATAGCAATAAGTTGGGCTTGGTCAAACTCAATGGAGTGGAAAGGTCTTCATAGATATGATGGGCCAATGCAGAGAAATTATCTTCCTCCTTTAACTTTGTTATTTTAAGGCAGGCATCAATGGAATCAGCATGTTTTTTAATCGGTGATGTAGAGGTCTCATGGTACGACCTATATAGGTATCACCACAGCTGCAAGGAATCTCATTTACCCCTGGTGGATCTGAAATAATCTTAGTCTTGCCTTTGTTCAAAAAGGAGGAAATAGTCCTTTCTGAGGGTAAAAACACCTTAAGGCCAAGCTTAGTGAGTTTGGAACTTAAAATGTCAGTAATGCCCTTGATATAAGGTAAAGACAAAAGGGATTTATCATCTTCAATCTTAGTAGCAAAAGTCTTGGTAATTCCGCTCATCTTTCTCCTGGAAATAATCTTGTCAGTGACTTTTTGGGGGTATCCGTTACCTATAAGAACATCTCTTATATAATCAAGTTCAGCCTTCAGCTCAGTATCAGAGGAGCACACCAGAAATGCTCTATCAACCAATGAATAGACTACAGAATTTTCGACTATAGGGTTGTTTTAGGAGTCTTATCTTAGATATTTATAACTATGAGTTGGCTTTCTATACACGCTAAAGTCCAACCTGGTTTCTCGTTTTGTAATGAGGACATCTAAGAAGGGTAAATTGCGGTTATTTTCAAGTTCAATAGTGAACTTAATATCTGTGTCCTGCTGTTTAAAAACATTGAGAAAGTATCTTAATTTTTCTTGTTCTGCATTCCAAATAATTTGGAAAAGAGGCCCCTCAAAGAGAGCGGATCCGTTCTGGTTATGTCAATCGCATATCTAGACTTATGATTATTTTTCCAACCAAGTTTCATCCCGATCCCTCAACTCTAAGCATTTTCGAAGATTTTTGCTCCCCTACACCCCCAACTCCCTGCAATGTCACCGGATCCGGTCGGGATTTAAAATAAGAGATCTGAAACACGATATCCTTCCAGTAATCAAATTTCATTAATATCCGATCGCCCATTCGTAAGTTAAAAATGCCTAATTTGTTCAAATTTTTCCAGTTTTACAATCCCCCCATTCCCCATATCAGATGGTTAAATCGAGGAAAAGACAATTTCTAATCTAATCTATTCTGGTTCCTAATAAACCTGCCAAATTTCATCGTCCTAGCTGACCTGGAAGTGCCTAAGGTAGCAAAACCTGGACAGACCGACAGGCCGACCGAATTTGCGATCGCTATATGTCATTTGGTAGATACCAAATGCCATAAAAACACAGAAAATCCTTTTCCGCCCAAATTCAGCTCTTTTAAGCCGCAAAACTGTGAGTTGCAGAGAATATTGAAACCCAAAAGAACAGAAAAACAAACTTGCACTTACTCGCTCAACCAGTTCACATGGTAACGGTTTCTGTTTCTAAACACATCTACTCGGAGAAGACTGATTTTCTGCCTCTTTCTCCTTCTTCAAGGCTGCCAATTTCCGCTTTTGAGCTCCTGAAAAACTCAAGTGGTACCCTTGTGCAGCGTCATTCATGGGGCCCTTTGTTGAACAAAGGAGTGCTCAACGGATTGTTAAGGAATGGTGGGGCTAGTGTGCCAGGAGAGACTCCCAGGAGAGAGATTGAATTTGCTCTTCCTTTGGAATAGCATGAGGCAGATGGTAGTTGGATATTTGACAGCAATAATAAATTGGATCTTGCTTTTGCAGACGGGGGGCTCTCGTAAGAAAACGAGAGCCTGCAAGGATGAATGGAATTAGTGAATGGAACGGGGGAAAGCTGTATCTAGTGGGTGAGAGCTGAATGGAAATAGTGAGGAATTGGTGATTGGATAGTGTCCTGGGAGAGACGATAAGGAGAGAGAGCCCATGTGTTCTTTGTAGGAAGAGCACAAAGAGTTGACATGGGATAAAGTGAATGTCAGTCCAAATGACACATTTTGTTGGTATTAGTGTAGCAAAAGGTTATCGTTTGAGGAACGGTCTAACCTCGGTCTTAAGCATCCGTTCACCTGAGTAGCTGTACTCAGTCGACGAGTGTGATTGAGAGGTCATTTGGTGATTGTTAATGCAACTATGCGGGTGCCCTTCGGGCACCCGCACTTTAAAATAAAATCAGGCCAATTGTAAAGAGTTGTAGTCTTTGGCTGTAGAGGTCCGTATATGTCTCTCCACACATATGTCTCGCGCACACAGGGAGAGTATTTTTTTTTTCGGATCGAGGTCGAGGCCGAAGGCCTCGACCGAGATCCGTTGATATTTGAATTGAAAATGGGAAAGCTTTGGGAAAAGTCGGGTTAGGCTTCGTATGTGTGCGCTTCGCGCACACAGGGCCGAATCGAGGTCGAGGCCGAAGGCCTCGACCGAGATCCGTTGATATTTGAATTGAAAATGGGAAAGCTTTGGGAAAAGTCGGGTTAGGTTTCGTATGTGTGCGCTTCGCGCACACAGGGCCGAATCGAGGTCGAGGCCGAAGGCCTCGACCGAGATCCGTTGATATTTGAATTGAAAATGGGAAAGTTTTGGGAAAAGTCAGGTTAGGTTTCGTATGTGTGCACTTCGCGCACACAGGCCCGAATCAAGGTCGAGGACCGAGATCCGTTGATATTTGAATTGAAAAGGGGATAGTGAGGTCGAGGCCGAAGGCCTCGGCCTTTGGCCTGGACCTCAGTCAACAGTCAACAGACTGTCGACCTCAGCCAAGGCAACAGACTTGGTCGAGGTCAAAGGCTTCGACCAAGTCTGTTGATTTTTGAATTGAAAAGGGAATAGTTGTGGGAAAAGTCAAGTTACGGTCAATTGTTGAAAAAGCCAAGACCGTTTGTCCAGCTAAATGGGCATCAAGTCAAGGTTAATTTTACCCCAAAGCTGAAGTAGAGGCAACCTGTTGGAGGTTCTATACGATCCTATACCTATTATAATTGATAAAAGAGCGAGGTCACACGATGTAAAAATTCAAAATAAGACATAATTTTTAGATCAGGAGAAATTGTTCAGATTTTTAGTCAGACTGTCAGCAGCTATTCCTATTCGTGATTAATGTCATATAATAATACTTTACTAGGTCTTGCGTTATTCTTGGTCCATAAATTTTTTATTTTTCAGTTATAAAGATGCGAAAAAAGGACTTGCAACTATAAAGTGCACTTGGCACTTGGCACTAATCTAATCTATTCTGGTTCCTAATAAACCTGCCAAATTTCATCGTCCTAGCTGACCTGGAAGTGCCTAAGGTAGCAAAACCTGGACAGACCGACAGGCCGACCGAATTTGCGATCGCTATATGTCATTTGGTAGATACCAAATGCCATAAAAACACAGAAAATCCTTTCCCGCCCAAATTCAGCTCTTTTAAGCCGCAAAACTGAGTTGCAGAGAATATTGAAACCCAAAAGAACAGAAAAACAAACTTGCACTTACTCGCTCAACCAGTTCACATGGTAACGGTTTCTGTTTCTAAACACATCTACTCGGAGAAGACTGATTTTCTGCCTCTTTCTCCTTCTTCAAGGCTGCCAATTTCCGCTTTTGAGCTCCTGAAAAACTCATGTACAGCAGTACCAGCACACTTATTCTGTTATGGATAGAGCTCTAATCTATGTAAACCGAAAAATTTAAATAAGAAAATAAACTGATGAGACATAATTGTCATTTTATTTCATAATGCTATCAGATAAAACATACATGATATGAGAATTTGTATGTATTGTAAAATATTCCACAGTTTATTTGGTAGGTGTTTGAAACCTCTGCAGTAGAGTTGTCACATATCCTAGATATGATGTTGAGAGTCTTATTTTGATCGTTTGACTTTTTACGTGTGTTTGCCTCCAATTTTCATAATAAGAATGAAAATTTCAGCCAATTCTATAATGTATATATTGTTTGAAAAATTCTGTTTTTAAGAGTTTAGGATCATTAATGAGTTCATTAATGTACTGTTTATTCTTATTTTTGAGTCATATTTGCAAGTGTAAGTCTCAATTATAGTTAAAACCTCTGGAATAAAGAAAGAAACGAAAACAATTCAGATTTTTGCACCTGCTTAATCAATTGATTAACTGAAAAAAATCTAGATATTTCAAGTAATTTACAATGATCAAAGATCATATCTAAAATAACGGTCAGCCAAGAACTTGGTCAGCCAAGAAGACGTCCTTGTCTACAAAAATACTATGTATGTCTTTCCTCAAAATTAAGAATCTCTTATAAATCTTAGCAACAGTTTTCCAAAGAAAAGCAAAGAAAAATAAGTTCAGCCATAGCTTTATTTTCCTTGTTCGTTAGCAAGAACCTACAGTGTGTGACCTGAACTCTGTCATCACTATTCCTCAGGGTCAGAAATAAAAGTTATCATTAAAACATATGTTCAAGATCTTTAAACAGCCTAATTCCACCTGAAAATGACGTTAAAGCGATACTATACAATCAAGTACTTTATAGTTGAGTCTTTTTGACAGGCTTGTGTAGAACAGTGGGAGATGCGTTGGACTTAGTCCGGAAGGTCGCAGGTTCGATTCCTGCCTCATGCATTTTTTTTAAATATTAGTCAATTAAAATTTAAAAAAAATTCCAGAGGGCTATGCTTTGAAGTCTGGGAAATGTGGCATAGAATTCTAGAGAAGGAACTTTTAAAAAGATAATTGTTAGGCCTTATTTTGTTGAAAGATCATCAATTTTACGGTCAAGCAGGGATTTAATTTTCAATAATGTTTATTGTTAGCTACAATGTTTATTATTACAAGAATATTGCTATCTTGAGTAATTAATTTACTTTGGGATATGTTGTTTTTTGACTAGGTTGCAGCTATCTCAACAACAATCATGAGACTCAATTTTTCGATGATTAAACACAGGGAAATACAATTTTTATCTCTGTTGATATAATAAGTGAAAGTTCAGAGAACTATGCTTTGAAGTCAGGGAAACATGGCATAATATTCCAGAGAACGGACTTATAAAAAGATACAGGGTGGGCAATATTTTGTTAGAAGATCATCAACGTTATGGCAAAGCATTAACTTAATTTTTAATAATGTTTATTGTTAACTACAAAACCATTTTATGTAGCAATGTCTTTAAAGTAAGCCACTAAACAGTCTTTTACGATTTTTTAGTGCTCCATTATTTGCGGACATAACTAAAGAACAAAATATGTTTTCAATAAAAGCTATTAGGATTGCAGCAACTTTCGTTTCTTTTCGAGCTAGTGCATTTTCCTTGTTCTTTAAGCAAAAGGACTGTTACTATTTCTTATCGGTGTCTTAAGCACGGTGGTTAAAGTGGTTTTGATTGTGTTGCCTGACACCATTTTTGAGTTTTTTCGCTTCATTTAATGATGGTATATGATGTTTTTGTTTTTTCTTAGGTTGACGTCACCGCTCATACTGTGATTACTTCCAATACATACAAATTCTCATATCATGTATGTTTTATCTCATAGCATTATGAATTAAAATGACAATTATGTTTCATCACAATATTTTCTTATTTAAATTTTTTGGTTTACATAGATTAGAGTTCTATCCACTACAGAACAAGTGTGCTGCTACTGCTGTAGACATAATTTTGTTCATTCAATGCTACATTTAAATACAAATGAGATAAAAAATATCATTTTTGGTTTATTGAAGAATAGATATTATTTTCGGAATTGGTTATAATTATACAGTTTATTTTAAAATATTAAAAAATTACATTTTTCTACAAACTTTACTAGGCTGTATAATCTATATATATAAAAATAATTGTATTTTTGTTTAAGCTAGGAATATCCAAAAATTTCACCAATAGATGAGACACAATTTTATCAGCCGGGGGAATGGCAAGTTCAGACACAGTCTATGCATTTCCATCATCCTCAAAGAAGCAAATATTTTCAGCAATAGCAATTACAATGGTGCAACCATGGTGTTAACTCAAGTATAATTACCACAGTAAACCAAAGAAAAGCTTTTTTTACACACCTTCATACAGAACTTCAGCTAGGACTATCCAGAAATTCACAAATAGGTGAAACACAATTTTTATCAGCCGGGGGAATGGCAAGTTCGAAACCAGTCTATGCATTTCCATTAACCTGAAAGAAGCAAATATATTCAGCGATGGCAATTACAATGGTACAACCACGTGTTAAGTCAAGTAAAATTAACGCAGTAAACCAAAAAAGGTTTTTTCTTACACCCGTTAATATAGAGTTTCAGCTAGGAAAATCCCAAAAATTCTCCTAATGGTTAGACACAGTTTTTGGTTTCCCCCTCCAACTTCCCCCAGTCTCACCAGATCAGGTTGGGAATTAAAATGAGAGTTTTAAAATACAAGATCCTTCTAAAGATACTATTTCATTAAGATCTGATCACCTTTTCGTAAGTTACAAATGCCTCAATTTTTTTAATTTTTCCAAAGTACTCCCCCCCCCCCAATTCCACCAAAGAGAGCGAATCTAGTCTGGCTATTTCCATCAGAAATCTTGGACTTGTGCTTATCCTTTCCACCAAGTTAGATCCTAATTTCTCCGCTTTAAGTGTTTTCAAAGATATCTGCCCCCCCCCCATGACACTGGATCCGGTCGGGATTTAAAGTAATAGATCTGAGTTACGAGGTCATGCTAAATTTGAAGTTTCATTGAGATCCAATAATTCCTTCGTAATTTAAAAATACCTCATTTTTTCTAATTTTTTCAAATTAACCCTTCCCCGCCAACTCCCTAGGGAGAGCGGATCTGTTCCAGTTATGTCAATGACGTATCTAGGACTTTTGCTTATTTTTCCCACCAATTTTCATCCCAATCCTTTCACTGTAAGTGTTTTCCAAGATTTTAGGTCACCCAACCCCATCTTCTCCCAATGTCACCAGGTCCGGTCGGGATTTCAAAAAATAGCTCTGAGACACGATATCCTTCCAAATGTCAAATTTCATTAACATCAGATCACTCCTAGGCCAACCTAACTTTTATTTATAATAGTAATAGATGGTAATAAGCTTACCTAAGCTATGGATGTCAGGTGATTGATTTTTCTTCTAACAATAATTACGAAAGGAACTGTGCCTGTCATCAACAGGTTAAATTCAAATTTCTTGCCAAAAAGTAAACAAACTAAATAAATAAAACTAAAAACACTGAACAACACTAATGATGAGCTGAACCTGGAATTATTGTTGTCCCATGGCCTGAATTTTGATAAAGGCATTGATGGCTGCTGTCCTAGTGCATCTTAAAGAGGTTTGGCCTTTAGGAAAGGGGTGTTTTTTAAACAGCCTAATTCCACCTGAAAATGACGTTAAAGCGATACTATACAATCAAGTACTTTATAGTTGAGTCTTTTTGACAAGCCTGTGTAGCAAGATGGCAGATGCGTTGGACTTAGTCCTGAAAGTTGCAGGTTCGAATCCTGCCACAGGCAATTTTTTTAATATTAGTCAATTAAAATTTAGAAAAAGTTCCAGAGAGCTAAGCTTTGAAGTCTGGGAGATGTGGCATAAAATTCTAGAGAAGGAACTTTTAAAAAGATAATTGGTAGGCCTTTTTTTGTTGAACGATCATTAATTTTACGGTCAAGCAGGGATTTAATTTTTAATAATGTTTATTGTTAGCTACAATGTTTATTATTACAAGAATCTTGCTATCTAGAGTAATGAATTTACTTTGGGATATGTGGTTTTTTGACTAGGTTGCAGCTATCTCAACAACAATGATGAGACTCAATTTTTCGATGATTAAACACAGGGAAATACAATTTTTATCTCTGTTGATATAACAAGTGAAAGTTCAGAGAGCTATGCTTTGAAGTCAGGGAAACATGGCATAATATTCCAGAGAACGTACTTTTAAAGAGATACGGGGTGGGCAATATTTTGTTAGAAGATCATCAACGTTATGGCATTTGAAGAAAAATAACTTCAACCATAGCTTTATTTTCCTTGTTCGTTAGCAAGAACCTACAGTGTGTGACCTGAACTCTGTCTTCACTATTCCTCAGGGTCAGAAATAAAATTTATCATTAAAACAAATGTTCAAGATTTTTGAACAGCCTAATTCCACCTGAAAATGACGTTAAAGTGATACTATACAATCAATTACTCTACAGTTGAGTCTTTTTGACAAGCCTGTGTAACACAGTGGGAGATGCATTGGACTTTGTTCGGAAGGTCGTAGGTTCTATTCCTGCCACAGGAAATTTTTTTAAATATTAGTCAATTAAAATTTAAAAAAAAGTTCCAGAGAGCTATGCTTTGCAGTCTGGAAATGTGGCATAGAATTCTAGAGAAGTAACTTTTAAAAAGATAAATTTGACAAATGTCAAATTTCATTAAGATCAAATCACTCCTAGGCCAACCTAACTTTTAAACATAATAGTAATAGATGGTAATAAGCCTACCTAAGCTATGGATGTCAGGTGATTGATTTTTCTTCTAACAATAATTACGAAAGGACCTGTGCCTGTCATCAACAGGTTAAATTCAAATTTCTTGCCAAAAAGTAAACAAACTAAATAAATAAAACTAAAAACACTGAACAACACTAATGATGAGCTGAACCTGGAATTATTGTTGTCCCATGGCCTGAATTTTGATAAAGGCATTGATGGCTGCTGTCCTAGTGGATCTTAAAGAGGTTGGGCGTTTAGGAAAGGGGTGGGTTTTCTTGTGAGTTTTCAATTTATGGGTGATGGGTTCCCAAATTTCGCTTATATGAAACTCACCATTGTCTTTATTGATGGCTGGTTTATTTTTAACAATTTCCAAAGCTTCTCTGATTTTCTACTTTAAGAGTTGTGGGACAATAGCAATAAGTTGGGTTTGGTCAAACTCAATGGAGTGGAAAGGTCTTCATAGATATGATGGGCCAATGCAGAGAAATTATCTTCCTCCTTTAACTTTGTTATTTTAAGGCAGGCATCAATGGAATCAGCATGTTTTTTTAATCGTTGATGTAGAGGTCTCATGGTACGACCTATATAGGTATCACCACAGCTGCAAGGAATCTCATTTACCCCTGGTGGATCTGAAATAATCTTAGTCTTGCCTTTGTTCAAAAAGGAGGAAATAGTCCTTTCTGAGGGTAAAAACACCTTAAGGCCAAGCTTAGTGAGTTTGGAACTTAAAATGTCAGTAATACCCTTGATATAAGGTAAAGACAAAAGGGATTTATCATCTTCAATCTTAGTAGCAAAAGTCTTGGTAATTCCGCTCATCTTTCTCCTGGAAATAATCTTGTCAGTGACTTTTTGGGGGTATCCGTTACCTATAAGAACATCTCTTATATAATCAAGTTCAGCCTTCAGCTCAGTATCAGAGGAGCACACCAGAAATGCTCTATCAACCAATGAATAGACTACAGAATTTTCGACTATAGGGTTGTTTTAGGAGTCTTATCTTAGATATTTATAACTATGAGTTGGCTTTCTATACACGCTAAATTCCAACCTGATTTCTCGTTTTGTAATGAGGACATCTAAGAAGGGTAAATTGCGGTTATTTTCAAGTTCAATGGTGAACTTAATATCTGTGTCCTGCTGTTTAAAAACATTGAGAAAGTATCTTAATTTTTCTTGTTCTGCATTCCAAATAATTTGGAAAAGAGGCCCCTCAAAGAGAGCAGATCCGTTCCGGTTATGTCAATCGCATACCTGGACTTATGATTATTTTTCCAACCAAGTTTCATCCCGATCCCCCCACTCTAAGCATTTTCGACGAGTTTTGCTCCCCTCCACCCCCAACTCCCTGCAATGTCACCGGATCCGGTCGGGATTTAAAATAAGAGATCTGAAACACGATATTCTTACAGTAATCAAATTTCATTAATATCCGATCGCCCATTCGTAAGTTAAAAATGCCTAATTTTTTCAAATTTTTCCGGTTTTACAATCCCCCCACTCCCCATGTCAGATGGTTAAATCGAGAAAAAGACAATTTCTAATCTAATCTATTCTGGTTCCTAATAAACCTGCCAAATTTCATCGTCCTAGCTGACCTGGAAGTGCCTAAGGTAGCAAAACCTGGACAGACCGACAGGCCGACAGAATTTGCGATCGCTATATGTCATTTGGTAGATACCAAATGCCATAAAAACACAGAAAATCCTTTTCCGCCCAAATTCAGCTCTTTTAAGCCGCAAAACTGTGAGTTGCAGAGAATATTGAAACCCAAAAGAACAGAAAAACAAACTTGCACTTACTCGCTCAACCAGTTCACATGGTAACGGTTTCTGTTTCTAAACACATCTACTCGAAGAAGACTGATTTTCTGCCTCTTTCTCCTTCTTCAAGGCTGCCAATTTCCGCTTTTGAGCTCCTGAAAAACTCATGTACAGCAGTACCAGCACACTTATTCTGTTATGGATAGAGCTCTAATCTATGTAAACCGAAAAATTTAAATAAGAAAATATTCTGATGAGACATAATTGTCATTTTATTTCATAATGCTATCAGATAAAACATACATGATATGAGAATTTGTATGCATTGTAAAATATTCCACAGTTTATTTGGTAGGTGTTTGAAACCTCTGCAGTAGAGTTGTCACATATCCTAGATATGATGTTGAGAGTCTTATTTTGATCGTTTGACTTTTTACGTGTGTTTGCCTCCAATTTTCATAATAAGAATAAAAATTTCAGCCAATTCTTTAATGTATATATTGTTTGAAAAATTCGGTTTTTAAGAGTTTAGGATCATTAATGAGTTCATTAATGTACTGTTTATTCTTATTTTTGAGTCATATTTGCAAGTGTAAGTCTCAATTATAGTTAAAACCTCTGGAATAAAGAAAGAAACGAAAACAATTCAGATTTTTGCACCTGCTTAATCAATTGATTAAATGAAAAAAAATCTAAATATTTCAAGTAATTTACGATGATCAATGATCATATCTAAAATAACGGTCAGCCAAGAACTTGGGCAGCCAAGAAGACGTCCTTGTCTACAAAAATACTATGTATGTCTTTCCTCAAAATTAAGAATCTCTTATAAATCTTAGCAACAGTTTTCCAAAGAAAAGCAAAGAAAAATAGGTTCAGCCATTTGTTCGTTAGCAAGAACCTACAGTGTGTGACCTGAACTCTGTCATCACTATTCCTCAGGGTCAGAAATAAAAGTTATCATTAAAACATATGTTCAAGATCTTTAAACAGCCTAATTCCACCTGAAAATGACGTTAAAGCGATACTATACAATCAAGTACTTTATAGTTGAGTCTTTATGACAGGCTTGTGTAGAACAGTGGGAGATGCGTTGGACTTAGTCCGGAAGGTCGCAGGTTCGATTCCTTCCTCATGCATTTTTTTTAAATATTAGTCAATTAAAATTTAAAAAAATTTCCAGAGAGCTTTGCTTTGAAGTCTGGGAAATGTGGCATAGAATTCTAGAGAAGGAACTTTTAAAAAGATAATTGGTAGGCCTTATTTTGTTGAAAGATCATCAATTTTACGGTCAAGCAGGGATTTAATTTTCAATAATGTTTATTGTTAGCTACAATATTTATTATTACGAGAATATTGCTATCTTGAGTAATTAATTTACTTTGGGATATGTTGTTTTTTGACTAGGTTGCAGCTATCTCAACAACAATGATGAGACTCAATTTTTCGATGATTAAACACAGGGAAATACAATTTTTATCTCTGTTGATATAATAAGTGAAAGTTCAGAGAACTATGCTTTGAAGTCAGGGAAACATGGCATAATGTTCCAGAGGACGGACTTATAAAAAGATACAGGGTGGGCAATATTTTGTTAGAAGATCATCAACGTTATGGCAAAGCATTAACTTAATTTTTAATAATGTTTATTGTTAACTACAAAACCATTTTATGTAGCAATGTCTTTAAAGTAAGCCACTAAACAGTCTTTTACGATTTTTTAGTGCTCCATTATTTGCGGACATAACTAAAGAACAAAATATGTTTTCAATAAAAGCTATTAGGATTGCAGCAACTTTCGTTTCTTTTCGAGCTAGTGCATTTTCCTTGTTCTTTAAGCAAAAGGACTGTTACTATTTCTTATTGGTGTCTTAAGCACGATGGTTAAAGTGGTTTTGATTGTGTTGCCTGACACCATTTTTGAGTTTTTTCGCTTCATTTAATGATGGTATATGATGTTTTTGTTTTTTCTTAGGTTGACGTCACCGCTCATACTGTGATTACTTCCAATGCATACAAATTCTCATATAATGTATGTTTTATCTCATAGCATTATGAAATAAAATGACAATTATGTTTCATCACAATATTTTCTTATTTAAATTTTTTGGTTTACATAGATTAGAGTTCTATCCACAACAGAACAAATGTGCTGCTACTGCTGTAGACATAATTTAGTTCATTCCATGCTACATTTAAATACAACTGAGATAAAAATATCATTTTTGGTTTATTGAAGAATAAATATTATTTTCGGAATTGGTTATAATTATACAGTTTATTTTAAAATATTAAAAAATTAAATTTTTCTACAAACTTTACTGGGCTGTATAATCTATATATATAAAAATAATTGTATTTTTGTTTAAGCTAGGAATATCCAAAAATTTCACCAATAGATGAGACACAATTTTATCAGCCGGGGGAATGGCAAGTTCAGACACAGTCTATGCATTTCCATCATCCTCAAAGAAGCAAATATTTTCAGCAATAGCAATTACAATGGTGCAACCATGGTGTTAATTCAAGTATAATTACCACAGTGAACCAAAGAAAAGCTTTTTTTACACACATTCATACAGAACTTCAGCTAGGACTATCCAGAATTTCACAAATAGGTGAAACACAATTTTTATCAGCCGTGGGAATGGCAAGTTCGAAACCAGTCTATGCATTTCCATTAACCTGAAAGAAGCAAATATATTCAGCGATGGCAATTACAATGGTACAACCACGTGTTAAGTCAAGTAAAATTAACGCAGTAAACCAAAAAAGGTTCTTTCTTACACCCGGTAATATAGAGTTTCAGCTAGGAAAATCCCAAAAATTCTCCTAATGGTTAGACACAGTTTTTGGTTTCCCCCTCCAACTCCCCCCAGTCTCACCAGATCAGGTTGGGAATTAAAATGAGAGTTTTAAAATACAAGATCCTTCTAAAGATACTATTTCATTAAGATCTGATCACCTTTTCGTAAGTTACAAATGCCTCAATTTTTTTAATTTTTCCAAAGTACTCCCCCCCCCCCCCCAATTCCACCAAAGAGAGCGAATCTAGTCTGGCTATTTCCATCAGAAATCTTGGACTTGTGCTTATCCTTCCCACCAAGTTAGATCCTAATTTCTCCGCTTTAAGTGTTTTCAAAGATATCTGCCCCCCCCCCATGACACTGGATCCGGTCTGGATTTAAAGTAATAGATCTGAGTTACGAGGTCATGCTAAATTTGAAGTTTCATTGAGATCCAATCATTTCTTCGTAATTTAAAAATACCTCATTTTTTCTAATTTTTTCAAATTAACCCTTCCCCGCCAACTCCCTAGGGAGAGCGGATCTTTTCCAGTTATGTCAATGACGTATCTAGGACTTTTGCTTATTTTTCCCACCAATTTTCATCCCAATCCTTTCACTGTAAGTGTTTTCCAAGATTTTAGGTCACCCAACCCTAATGTCACCAGATCCGGTCGGGATTTCAAAAAATAGCTCTGAGACACGATATCCTTCAAAATGTCAAATTTCATTAACATCAGATCACTCCTAGGCAAACCTAACTTTTATTTATAATAGTAAAAGATGGTAATAAGCTTACCTAAGCTATGGATGTCAGGTGATTGATTTTTCTTCTAACAATAATTACGAAAGGAACTGTGCCTGTCATCAACAGGTTAAATTCAAATTTCTTGCCAAAAAGTAAACAAACTAAATAAATACAACTAAAAACACTGAACAACACTAATGATGAGCTGAACCTGGAATATTGTTGTCCCTTGGCCTGAATTTTGATAAAGGCATTGATGGCTGCTGTCCTAGTGGATCTTAAAGAGGTTTGGCCATTAGGAAAGGGGTGGGTTTTAAACAGCCTAATTCCACCTGAAAATGACGTTAAAGCGATACTATACAATCAAGTACTTTATAGTTGAGTCTTTTTCACAAGCCTGTGTAGCAAGATGGCAGATGCGTTGGACTTAGTCCTGAAAGTTTCAGGTTCGAATCCTGCCACAGGCAATTTTTTTAATATTAGTCAATTAAAATTTAAAAAAAGTTCCAGAGAGCTAAACTTTGAAGTCTGGGAGATGTGGCATAAAATTCTAGAGAAGGAACTTTTAAAAAGATAATTGGTAGGCCTTTTTTTGTTGAACGATCATTAATTTTATGGTCAAGCAGGGATTTAAGTTTTAATAGTGTCTATTGTTAGCTACAATGTTTATTATTACAAGAATCTTGCTATCTAGAGTAATGAATTTACTTTGGAATATGTGATTTTTTTGACTAGGTTGCAGTAATCTCAACAACAATGATGAGACTCAATTTTGTGATGATTAAACACAGGGAAATACAATTTTTATCTCTGTTGATATAACAAGTGAAAGTTCAGAGAACTATGCTTTGAAGACAGGGAAACATGGCATAATATTCCAGAGAACGGACTTTTAAAAAGATACGGGGTGGGCAATATTTTGTTAGAAGATCATCAACGTTATATTATTTGAAGAAAAATAAGTTCAACCATAGCTTTATTTTCCTTGTTCGTTAGCAAGAACCTACAGTGTGTGACCTGAACTCTGTCTTCACTATTCCTCAGGGTCAGAAATAAAATTTATCATTAAAACAAATGTTCAAGATTTTTAAACAGCCTAATTCCACCTGAAAATGACGTTAAAGTGATACTATACAATCAATTACTCTACAGTTGAGTCTTTTTGACAAGCCTGTGTAACACAGTGGGAGATGCATTGGACTTAGTTCGGAAGGTCGTAGGTTCTATTCCTGCCACAGGAATTTTTTTTAAATATTAGTCAATTAAAATTTCAAAAAAAGTTCCAGAGAGCTATGCTTTGAAGTCTGGAAATGTGGCATAGAATTCTAGAGAAGTAACTTTAAAAAGATAAATTTGACAAATGTCAAATTTCATTAAGATCAAATCACTCCTAGGCCAACCTAACTTTTAAACATAATAGTAATAGATGGTAATAAGCTTACCTAAGCTTTGGATGTCAGGTGATTGATTTTTCTTCTAACAATAATTACGAAAGGACCTGTGCCTGTCATCAACAGGTTAAATTCAAATTTCTTGCCAAAAAGTAAACAAACTAAATAAATAAAACTAAAAACACTGAACAACACTAATGATGAGCTGAACCTGGAATTATTGTTGTCCCATGGCCTGAATTTTGATAAAGGCATTGATGGCTGCTGTCCTAGTGGATCTTAAAGAGGTTGGGCGTTTAGGAAAGGGGTGGGTTTTCTTGTGAGTTTTCAATTTATGGGTGATGGGTTCCCAAATTTCGCTTATATGAAACTCACCATTGTCTTTATTGATGGCTGGTTTATTTTTAGCAATTTCCAAAGCTTCTCTGATTTTCTACTTTAAGAGTTGTGGGACAATAGCAATAAGTTGGGCTTGGTCAAACTCAATGGAGTGGATAGGTCTTCATAGATATTATGGGCCAATGTAGAGAAATTATCTTCCTCCTTTAACTTTGTTATTTTAAGGCAGGCATCAATGGAATCAGCATGTTTTTTTAATCGGTGATGTAGAGGTCTCATGGTACGACCTATATAGGTATCACCACAGCTGCAAGGAATCTCATTTACCCCTGGTGGATCTGAAATAATCTTAGTCTTGCCTTTGTTCAAAAAGGAGGAAATAGTCCTTTCTGAGGGTAAAAACACCTTAAGGCCAAGCTTAGTGAGTTTGGAACTTAAAATGTCAGTAATGCCCTTGATATAAGGTAAAGACAAAAGGGATTTATCATCTTCAATCTTAGTAGCAAAAGTCTTGGTAATTCCGCTCATCTTTCTCCTGGAAATAATCTTGTCAGTGACTTTTTGGGGGTATCCGTTACCTATAAGAACATCTCTTATATAATCAAGTTCAGCCTTCAGCTCAGTATCAGAGGAGCACACCAGAAATGCTCTATCAACCAATGAATAGACTACAGAATTTTCGACTATAGGGTTGTTTTAGGAGTCTTATCTTAGATATTTATAACTATGAGTTGGCTTTCTATACACGCTAAAGTCCAACCTGGTTTCTCGTTTTGTAATGAGGACATCTAAGAAGGGTAAATTGCGGTTATTTTCAAGTTCAATGGTGAACTTAATATCTGTGTCCTGCTGTTTAAAAACATTGAGAAAGTATCTTAATTTTTCTTGTTCTGCATTCCAAATAATTTGGAAAAGAGGCCCCTCAAAGAGAGCGGATCCGTTCTGGTTATGTCAATCGCATATCTAGACTTATGATTATTTTTCCAACCAAGTTTCATCCCGATCCCTCAACTCTAAGCATTTTCGAAGATTTTTGCTCCCCTACACCCCCAACTCCCTGCAATGTCACCGGATCCGGTCGGGATTTAAAATAAGAGATCTGAGACACGATATCCTTCCAGTAATCAAATTTCATTAATATCCGATCGCCCATTCGTAAGTTAAAAATGCCTAATTTTTTCAAATTTTTCCAGTTTTACAATCCCCCCATTCCCCATATCAGATGGTTAAATCGAGGAAAAGACAATTTCTAATCTAATCTATTCTGGTTCCTAATAAACCTGCCAAATTTCATCGTCCTAGCTGACCTGGAAGTGCCTAAGGTAGCAAAACCTGGACAGACCGACAGGCCGACCGAATTTGCGATCGCTATATGTCATTTGGTAGATACCAAATGCCATAAAAATACAGACAATCCTTTTCCGCCCAAATTCAGCTCTATTAAGCCGCAAAACTGTGAGTTGCAGAGAATATTGAAACCCAAAAGAACAGAAAAACAAACTTGCACTTACTCGCTCAACCAGTTCACATGGTAACGGTTTCTGTTTCTAAACACATCTACTCGGAGAAGACTGATTTTCTGCCTCTTTCTCCTTCTTCAAGGCTGCCAATTTCCGCTTTTGAGCTCCTGAAAAACTCAAGTGGTACCCTTGTGCAGCGTCATTCATGGGGCCCTTTGTTGAACAAAGGAGTGCTCAACGGATTGTTAAGGAATGGTGGGGCTAGTGTGCCAGGAGAGACTCCCAGGAGAGAGATTGAATTTGCTCTTCCTTTGGAATAGCATGAGGCAGATGGTAGTTGGATATTTGACAGCAATAATAAATTGGATCTTGCTTTTGCAGACGGGGGGCTCTCGTAAGGAAACGAGAGCCTGCAAGGAAGAATGGAATTAGTGAATGGAACGGGGGAAAGCTGTATCTAGTGGGTGAGAGCTGAATGGAAATAGTGAGGAATTGGTGATTGGATAGTGTCCTGGGAGAGACGATAAGGAGAGAGAGCCCATGTGTTCTTTCTAGGAAGAGCACAAAGAGTTGACATGGGATAAAGTGAATGTCAGTCCAAATGACACATTTTGTTGGTATTAGTGTAGCAAAAGGTTATCGTTTGAGGAACGGTCTAACCTCGGTCTTAAGCATCCGTTCACCTGAGTAGCTGTACTCAGTCGACGAGTGTGATTGAGAGGTCATTTGGTGATTGTTAATGCAACTATGCGGGTGCCCTTCGGGCACCCGCACTTTAAAATAAAATCAGGCCAATTGTAAAGAGTTGTAGTCTTTGGCTGTAGAGGTCCGTATATGTCTCTCCACACATATGTCTCGCGCACACAGGGAGAGTATTTTTTTTCGGATCGAGGTCGAGGCCGAAGGCCTCGACCGAGATCCGTTGATATTTGAATTGAAAATGGGAAAGTTTTGGGAAAAGTCAGGTTAGGTTTCGTATGTGTGCACTTCGCGCACACAGGCCCGAATCGAGGTCGAGGACCGAGATCCGTTGATATTTGAATTGAAAAGGGGATAGTGAGGTCGAGGCCGAAGGCCTCGGCCTTTGGCCTGGACTTCAGTCAACAGTCAACAGACTGTCGACCTCAGCCAAGGCAACAGACTTGGTCGAGGTCAAAGGCTTCGACCAAGTCTGTTGATTTTTGAATTGAAAAGGGAATAGTTGTGGGAAAAGTCAAGTTACGGTCAATTGTTGAAAAAGCCAAGACAGTTTGTCCAGCTAAATGGGCATCAAGTCAAGGTTAATTTTACCCCAAAGCTGAAGTAGAGGCAACCTGTTGGAGGTTCTATACGATCCTATACCTATTATAATTGATAAAAGAGCGAGGTCACACGATGTAAAAATTCAAAATAAGACATTATTTTTAGATCAGGAGAAATTGTTCAGATTTTTAGTCAGACTGTCAGCAGCTATTCCTATTCGTGATTAATGTCATATAATAACACTTTACTAGGTCTTGCGTTATTCTTGGTCCATAAATTTTTTATTTTTCAGTTATAAAGATGCGAAAAAAGGACTTGCAACTATAAAGTGCACTTGGCCATTAGTCTGAAATATAAAAAAAAATTAAAAATAAATAAAACTTCCTCCTTTAGGTTTGTACTCTTAGAATTGAGTTCCAGGAGACATAGAGAATCATAGGAAAGAATCTTAAGCACTTGCACTAGTATTTGAAATCGTATTTTATATATTTAAGAGGGTAATGCTGAACTAGAATTGATCTGTTGGAGGCTGTACCTTGGCATTTAGCAGGCCTCGACCGAGTCCATTGATTTTTGAATTGAAAAAAGAATAGTTGTGGTAAAAGTCAGGTTAGGTTTCATATTTGTCTCTCGCTGTGTAAGATTTGCGCACATAGGGAGAGTAGTTTTTTGTTGGATTGAGGTCCAGGTCAAAGGCCGTTGATTTTTTGAATTGAAAAGGGGAAAGTTTTGGGAAAAATCAGATTAGGTTTCGTATGTGTCATTCTGTGTAATTTTTTTTCGGATCGAGGTTGAGGCCGAAGGTCTCGACCGAGTCTGTTGATTTTTGAATTTAAAAACGAATAGTTGTGGGAAAAGTCAGGTTAGGTTTCATATGTGTCTCTCCCTGTGTGCGCTTCGCGCACATAGGGAGAGTAGTTTTTTTGGATTGAGGTCGAGGCCAAAGGCCTCGATCGAGTCCGTTGATTTTTGAATTGAAAAGGGAATAGCTGTGGGAAAAGTCCAGTTACGTTCAGTTGTAGAAAAAGCCAAGACAGTTTGTCTAGTTAAATGGGCATCAAGGTCAATTTTACCCCAAAGCTGAACTAGAGTCAATCTGTTGGAGGTTCTATACGATCCTATACCTATCATAATTTTACCCCAAAGCTGAACTAGAGTCAATCAGTTGGAGGTTCTATACGATCCTATACCTTTTATGTCCTAGGGGGGTGGGATATGGTAGACCCTGTTCTTGGGTTTCCCCGGGGAAAATATACTGGTTGACAGCAGTTCAATCGAAAATTTTTCTCTCATGCATTTTACTCCACAATGCTGAAGTAGAGTCAATCTGTTGGAGGTTCTACCTTGCCTCTTAGCAATTATAATAGCCGATTGTCAGTTATAATTGACAATTGTCAATTGACAATTGCCATTATTTGGTTAGAGGGGTCCTAATTCCTTCTAAAGCAGTCGTGGGGGGGGGAAGGAATCCCCCCAGTGTAAAATTTCCCCTTAATAGGGTAGGTTAATAATTAGGAGGGTAATGCTGAGCCAGAGTCAGTCTCTTTGTGGTTCTCCACAATGCTGAAGTAGAGTCAATCTTTTGGAGGTTCTACCTTGCCTCTTAGCAATTATAATTGCCGATTGTCAGTTATAACTGACAATTGTCAATTGACAATTGCCATTATTTGGTTAGAGCGGTCCTAAGGCCTTCTAAAGCAGTCCTGGGGGGGGGAGGCAATCCCCACCAGTGTAAAATTTCCCCTTAATAGGGTAGGTTAATAATTAAGAGGGTAATGCTGAACTAAAGTCAGTCTCTTGGAGGTTCTCCACAATGCTGAAGTAGAATCAATCTGTTGGAGGTTCTACCTTGCCTCTTAGCAATTATAATTGCAGATTCTCAGTTATAATTGACAAATGTCAATTGACAATTGCCATTATTTGGTTAGAGGGGTACTAAGGCCTTCTAAAGCAGTCCTGGGGGGGAGGCAATCCCCCCCAGTGTAAAATTTCCCCTTATTAGGGTAGGCTAATAATTAAGAGGGTAATGCTGAACTAGAGTCAGTCTCTTGGATGTTCTCCACAATGCTGAAGTAGGGTCAATCTTTTGCAGGTTCTACCTTGCCTCTTACCAATTATAATTGCCGATTGTCAGCTATAATTGACATTTGTCAATTGAAAATTGCCATTATTTGGTTAGAGGGGTCCTAAGGCCTTCTAAAGCATTCCTGGGGGGGGGGGGGGCTGCAATCCCCCTGGTGTAAAATTTCCCCTTAGTAGGGTAGGTGAATAATTAAGAGGGTAATGCAGAACTAGAGTCAGTCTCTTGGAGGTTCTACCTTGCCTTTTAGAAATTTTAATTACCAATTGTCCTTATCCCAAGGGGGATAAGCATTTTCTCTACATTTTACTCATTTTTCAAAAATATTAATTAAGATATTTAATACTAGAGTGTGTCAATTAGTAGTCAGTAAAGGCCAATCACAAATCAGATCGGCAAACTAGCTCGGCCAATCAGGGCATTACTGGGCGGATCAGAAATCAGATGACGAACTAGCTCAGCCAATAAGAAATCAGGTAGGCGTACTAGCTGGTCCAATCAGAGCAAAGCTTCAAGCTAGCTCAGATCAAAAATGTCAAATACCATGCTTCACACGATTCCATATCTATTATAATTGATAAAAGAGCAAATTAGCACGGTCCGAAAATTCAAAATGTGACTAACTCTACAAATCCTACACACACACACACAAACACACACACACACAAACACAAACACACACACACACACACACACACATACACACACACTATTTATTCGGTTTCCACTTCTTAGGGCGGGGGATCTACCCTCACAAAAATAATAGGGTACGATTCTATATCTATTATAATTGATAAAAGAGCAAATTAGCACGATCCAAAAATTCAAAATGTGGCTAACTCGTACATATCCTACACACACACACACACACAACTAACACACATATTCTAACATGCAAACAAAACACACAAACAAATAAATGTACTGAAACACACACACACACACACACACACAGCAACACATGCAAACACAAACAGACACACATGCAAACAAACAGCCACAAAAATACAAAGAGACCCATACAAGCTATTAGACAAATTTATTCGGTTTCCCCTTCTTAGGGCGGGGGATCTACCCTTACAAAAATGATGGGGTACAAAAAATATCCACACCACTAAACATAATTAAATATAAACGGAAATCAACTAGTCTTCATGCCACTTATAAATTTTCTTGAATTGCCAATGTAGTACATTCTGTTAATCAGCAACAATATTGACTGGCACCACTGCTACACAGGCACGAAGAAAATGGTAGCAGAGAAGAGGGACACTGGAACACTGAAAAACAGCTACTGTGGGTAATAAGTGAAAACAGCTACAATAGGGACTAGATGCATCCACAAAAGGGATCAGGTACATTTACAAAATTGATCAGGTACAACTAGAAACTACATCGTTTCCTTTTCGGTAGTTAAATTAGAGTTAAATGTTTTAGGGGACTTGAGAATGAAACCTGGAAAAGATGCCTTTGTTCCACACCACCCTAGAGGTCAAGGCTACTGGCGCGTCTTTTTTAAAGAGGTTCCCCCATTAGGCCTCATCCTCTGTGTGATGTAATTTATTAATTGATTTTTTTTCTTTTTTTTTGATTTTTTTTTAAATTGAAAGAGAAAAGAATTGAAAGAGAAAAGAACTGAAATAGAAAAGAATTGAAAGAGAAAAGAATTGACAGAGAAAACCATTATAGTTTAGGGCTTAAAACTAGTATAGTTTTTAGCATAAAAAGTTACGAATAATGATATATGATTTGCTAGTATAAAACGGAAAATCAATCGAAAGCTGCAAGAGTTTCTCGGGCCTATGTGAGAAAATTGTCTTATGAATTATGGCCCATCCCCCCGACCCATGGTAAAATTTCCTTTTAAAATTTTATCCCCCAAAAATCCTTGTCTTTTATGATGTCATAAATAGCATAAATAATAGGATAGTGTAAAATTTCCCCTTGAAAGTGTGAATTAGCCAGCTCTCACGCTACAGGGCTAGTTCTGCTCCTTTTGCCCTTATTCTTTTCCCCCTCCCAGTGTAAAATTTTCCCTTAAAAAGTTGCAAAAGGATCCATGGCCCTTAAAAAATGGCTCTAGGGCCTTGGGGGAGCCTGGGATCACTGTAGAAGGACCTTCTGTGGCCCTGGGACCACTCTCCCCTCCTCCGTTTACATACAAATACGAGGCTGTTTGTATCCAATATTAGTCAAGAATACTCGGGCATAATCACATCCTGTTCCTACTTCCTTTGTCTTGAACGATGTGTAAAATATAGAGAAACTGTTTAAAAAATGTTATATGAAATAAATGAATAAAAAAAATGAAAAGAGCATAAAAAGTTACGAATAATGATATATGATTTGCTAGTATAAAACGGAAAATCAATTGAAAAATTGCAAAAGGACCGACGGCCAGCTGCAACGGCTGCACGAGTTTCTCGGGCCTATGTGGGAAAATTGTCTTAGGAATTTCGGCCCATCCCCCCCCACCCATGGTAAAATTTTCGCTTAAAATTTTATCCCCCCAAAATCCTTGTCTGATATGATGTCATAAATAGCATAAATAATAGCATAGTGTAAAATTTCCCCTTTAAAGTGTGAATTTAATTGTCAAAAAAAATCAAAAAAATGTTTCGAAAGTTTCGTAGGAAAATCTTAACCCCCCGAAAGTTTCGACCCACCAACCCCCCCCCCCCCTTTAACGTTGTTCAATCGGGCTGAAATTCACAAGTTAAGGTCCCCTACGGCTCAGGAGCTTACCCACGAAATTTCAGCTTGATCTGATAACTCCTTCTCTGTTTTCCAGAAACCACGCATTAGCCACTCAAATAACCAATTTTTCCATATAAGCCCATGTTAATTTGAAATTTTTAAAAGTTATTTAAAAGTTATATTTACACACATGCAGGTGGTTAGCTCAGTCGGTAGAGCGTGGGACATTCAATCCTTTTGTTTGGTTAATTAAAAGAGGGCCTTTCCGAAGCCAAAAGCGGGGGGTCAGGGGGGCGGCAGGGCAGCCCCCCACAACAAAAAAACCTGTACAAAAGAGTCTTTAAAAGTGGGGGATTTGGGGGGCGGTAGGCCCCCAACTGCCTCTCCTAATTCCTGTACGTTTTAAGGTTCGACTTTGGGACGCAGCCTCTTTAACTCTTTAATAAAACGAAGTTTTTTTCATATTATTTACATACAAATACGAGGCTCTTTGTAGCCAATACTAGTCAAGAATACTCGGGCATAATCACATCCTTTTCCTATTTCCTTTGTCTTGAACGATGTGTAAAATATAGAGAAACTGTTTAAAAAATGCTATATGAAATAAAATAATAAAAAAAATGAAAAGAGCATAAAAAGTTACGAATAGTGATACATGATTTGCTAGTATAAAACGGAAAATCAATTGAAAACTTGCAAAAGGACCGACGGCCAGCTGCAACGGCTGCATGAGTTTCTCAGGCCTATGAGGGAAAATTGTTTTAGGAATTTTGGCCCATCCCCCCCACCCATGGTAAAATTTCCCCTTAAAAGTTTATCCCCCAAAAATCTTTGTCTTATATGATGTCATAAATAGCATAAATAATAGCATAGTGTAAAATTTCCCCTTTAAAGTGTGAATTTAATTGTCAAAAAAAATCAAAAAAATGTATACAAGTGCTGTGCATTCGTTTACATACAAATACGAGGCTGTTTGTATCCAATATTAGTCAAGAATACTCGGGGGGGGGAGGGTCTTATATGAATTTAAAAAGAGGGAATAGTTGAAACAAAAATTTCAACTGTCTGTAATTGACTACAAAAAGTCGAGTAGACATGGGCTAGATGGGAACCGCAAATGAGAATGAGTATATTGTTGGTATGTGTGAAGCGGATGGTTACTACCACTTGAGCAATGGTCTAACCATTGATGGCCTATGTGTATGTGTATGTGTATGTGTATGTGTATGTGTATGTGTATGTGAATGTGAATGTGTATGTGTATGTGAATGTGAATGTGTATGTGAATGTGTATGTGAATGTGTATGTGAATGTGAATGTGAATGTGTATGCGAATGTGTATGTGTATGAGAATGTGTATGTGAATGTGTATGTGAATGTGTATGTGAATGAGTATGTGAATGTGAATGTGAATGTGTATGTGTATGTGAATGTGAATGTGTATGTGAATGTGTATGTGAATGTGTATGTGAATGTGTATGTGAATGTGTATGTGTATGTGAATGTGAATGTGTATGCGAATGTGTATGTGTATGAGAATGTGTATGTGAATGTGTATGTGAATGTGTATGTGAATGCGTATGTGAATGTGAATGTGTATGTGAATGTGTATGTGAATGCGTATGTGAATGTGTATGTGTATGTGAATGTGTATGTGTATGTGTATGTGTATGTGTATGTGTATGTTTATGTGTATGTGAATGTGTATGTGTATGTGTATGTGTATGTGAATGTGAATGTGAATGTGTATGTGTATGTGAATGTGAATGTGTATGTGAATGTGTATGTGAATGTGAATGTGAATGTGTATGTGAATGTGTATGTGAATGTGTATGTGAATGTGAATGTGTATGTGAATGTGTATGTGTATGTAACCTAGGCGGTCTTAACTAAAGAAACGGTATAAGTGCAACTAGGGTATTTTGTCAATTATAAATGACATTTGTCAGTTATAAATGACAATTGTCTAAAATGTTCAGTCTGTTTAATTACTCACACAGAGAAGCTTGAGAGGAATAGAGCGTTGGTATTTCACATTCCCGGGAATGTGAATGTGTATGTGTATGTGTATGTGAATGTGAATGTGTATGTGAATGTGAATGTGTATGTGAATGTGAATGTGAATGTGAATGTGTATGTGAATGTGTATGTGAATGTGTATGTGTATGTGTATGTGTATGTGAATGTGTATGTGTATATTTATGTGTATGTGCATGTGTATGTGCATGTGTATGTGTATGTGTATGTGTATGTGTATGTGAATGTGTATGTGAATGTGAATGTGTATGTGAATGTGAATGTGAATGTGTATGTGTACGTGAATGTGTATGTGAATGTGTATGTGAATGTGTATGTGAATGTGTATGTGTATGTAACCTAGGCGGTCTTAACTAAAGAAACGGTATAAGTGCAACTAGGGTATTTTGTCAATTATAAATGACATTTGTCATTGTATGTTAATCATGTGTATGTTAATGTGTATGTGTATGTGTATGTGTATGTGAATGTGTTTCTGAATGTGTATGTGAATGTGTTTCTGAATGTGTATGTGAATGTGTATGTGAATGTGAATTTGTATGTGAATGTGAATGTGTATGTGTATGTAACCTAGGCGGTCTTAACTAAAGAAACGGTATAAGTGCAACTAGGGTATTTTGTCAATTATAAATGACATTTGTCAGTTATAAATGACAATTGTCTAAAATGTTCAGTCTGTTTAATTACTCACACAGAGAAGCTTGAGAGGAATAGAGCGTTGTTATTTCATATTCCCGGGAATGTGAATATGAATGTGTATGTGTATGTGTATGTGTATGTGTATGTGTATGTGAATGTGAATGTGTATGTGTATGTGTATGTGTATGTGAATGTGTATGTGTATGTGTATGTGTATGTGTATGTGTATGTGTATGTGAATGTGTATGTGAATGTGTATGTGAATGTGTATGTGAATGTGTATGTGAATGTGTATGTGTATGTGTATGTGAATGTGTATGTGAATGTGTATGTGAATGTGAATGTGTATGTGAATGTGTATATGAATGTGTATGTGAATGTGTATGTGAATGTGTATGTGAATGTGTATGTGAATGTGTATGTGAATGTGAATGTGAATGTGTATGCGAATGTGTATGTGTATGAGAATGTGTATGTGAATGTGTATGTGAATGTGTATGTGAATGTGTATGTGTATGTGAATGTGTATGTGTATATGTATGTGTATGTGTATGTGTATGTGAATGTGTATGTGAATGTGTATGTGAATGTGAATGTGAATATGTTTTGTTTGCATGTTAGAATATGTGTGTTAATTGTGTGTGCTAGTTTGTGTTGAAACAAAAATTTCAGGGAATAGTTGAAACAAAAATTTCAACTGTCTGTAATTGACTACAAAAAGTCGAGTAGACATGGGCTAGATGGGAACCGCAAATGAGAATGAGTATATTGTTGGTATGTGTGAAGCGGATGGTTACTACCACTTGAGCAATGGTCTAACCATTGATGGCCTATGTGTATGTGTATGTGTATGTGAATGTGTATGTGTATGTGTATGTGTATGTGTATGTGTATGTGTATATGAATGTGAATGTGTATGTGAATGTGTATGTGAATGTGTATGTGAATGCGTATGTGAATGTGAATGTGTATGTGAATGTGTATGTGAATGTGTATGTGTATGTGTATGTGTATGTGAATGTGAATGTGTATGTGAATGTGTATGTGAATGTGTATGTGAATGTGTATGTGACTGTGTATGTGAATGTGTATGTGAATGTGAATGTGTATGTGAATGTGTTTTGTTTGCATGTTAGAATATGTGTGTTAATTGTGTGTGCTAGTTTGTGTGTGTGTGTGTTTGTCTGTGTGTGTGTGTGTGTGTGTGTGAGAGAGAGAGAGAGAGAGAGTGTGTGTGTAGGATATGTACGAGTTAGCCACATTTTGAATTTTTCGATCGTGCTAATTTGCTCTTTTATCAATTATAATAGATAGAGAAACGTACCCTATTATTTTTGTGAGGGTAGATCCCCCGCCCTAAGAAGGGGAAACCGAATAAATAGTGTGTGTGTGTGTGTGTTTGTTTGTGTGTGTGTGTGTGTAGGATTTGTAGAGTTAGTCACATTTTGAATTTTTGGACCGTGCTAATTTGCTCTTTTGTCAATTATAATAGATATAGAATAGTGTGAAGCATGGTATTTGAAATTTTTTGCACGCTAGTTTTCCGTTATAATTGACAAACCAGCGAGGTTGCACTATCCAAAAATTAATAATACGATTTCAAATACTAGCGCAAGTGTTCCAGATTCTTTCAGGTTCAACACATTGCTATAAGCAAATACCAACGCTATATTCCTCTCAAGCTTTTCTTTCTCTCTCTCTCTCTCTCGTTTTGGGATAGGCGGGGAGGGGGTGCCCACTGTCTTCAATTATTTTACACATAGTGTCTATTCATTGCTTCAGCTCAGCTCATCACTCTTGGCCAATTTTATTTTTCACTATTTTTTCATTTGGATAGTGACCTCCTTAGATAAGGTCTGGGGATTATTGGCAGGGGTTTGTAGTTGTACCTGATCAATTTTGTAAATGTACCTGATCCCTTTTGTGGATGCATCTAGTCCCTATTGTAGCTGTTTTCACTTATTACCCACAGTAGCTGTTTTTCAGTGTTCCAGTGTCCCTCTTCTCTGCTACCATTTTCTTCGTGCCTGTGTAGCAGTGGTGCCAGTCAATATTGTTGCTGATTAACAGAATGTACTACATTGGCAATTCAAGAAAATTTATAAGTGGCATGAAGACTAGTTGATTTCCGTTTATATTTAATTATGTTTAGTGGCGTGGATATTTTTTGTACCCCATCATTTTTGTAAGGGTAGATCCCCCGCCCTAAGAAGGGGAAACCGAATAAATTCGTCTAATAGCTTGTATGGGTCTCTTTGTATTTTTGTGGCTGTTTGTTTGCATGTGTGTCTGTTTGTGTTTGCATGTGTTGCTGTGTGTGTGTGTGTGTGTGTTTCAGTACATTTATTTGTTTGTGTGTTTTGTTTGCATGTTAGAATATGTGTGTTAGTTGTGTGTGTGTGTGTGTGTGTGTGTGTGTGTATGTATGTGTGTGTGTGTGTGTGTGTGTGTGTGTGTGTGTGTGTGTGTGTGTGTGTGTGTAGGATATGTACGAGTTAGCCACATTTTGAATTTTTGGATCGTGCTAATTTGCTCTTTTATCCATTATAATAGATATAGAATCGTACCCTATTATTTTTGTGAGGGTAGATCCCCCGCCCTAAGAAGTGGAAACCGAATAAATAGTGTGTGTGTATGTGTGTGTGTGTGTGTGTTTGTGTGTGTGTGTTTTTGTGTTTGTGTGTGTGTGTGTGTAGGATTTGTAGAGTTAGTCACATTTTGAATTTTTGGACCGTGCTAATTTGCTCTTTTATCAATTATAATAGATATGGAATCGTGTGAAGCATGGTATTTGACATTTTTTGCACGCTAGTTTTCCGTTATAATTGACAAAACAGCGAGGTTGCACTATCCAAAAATTAAAAATACGATTTCAAATACTAGCGCAAGTGTTCCAGATTCTTTCCGGTTCAACACATTGCTATAAGCAAATACCAACGCTATATTCCTCTCAAGCTTTTCTTTCTCTCTCTCTCTCTCGCTTTGGGATAGGCGGGGAGGGGGTGCCCGCTGTCTTCAATTATTTATCACATAGTGTCTATTCATTGCTTCAGCTCGGCTCATCACTCTTGGCCAATTTTATTTTTCACTATTTTTTCATTTGGTCTGGAGATTATTGGCAGGGATTTGTAGTTGTACCTGATCATTTTTGTAAATGTACCTTATCCCTTTTGTGGATGCATCTAGTCCCTATTGTAGCTGTTTTCACTTATTACCCACAGTAGCTGTTTTTCAGTGTTCCAGTGTCCCTCTTCTCTGCTACCTTTTTCCTCGTGCCTGTGTAGCAGTGGTGCCAGTCAATATTGTTGCTGATTAACATAATGTACTACATTGGCAATTCAAGAAAATTTATAAGTGGCATGAAGACTAGTTGATTTCCGTTTATATTTAATTATGTTTAGTGGTGTGGATATTTTTGGTACCCCATCATTTTTGTAAGGGTAGATCTCCCGCCCTAAGAAGGGGAAACCGAATAAATTTGTCAAATAGCTTGTATGGGTTTCTTTGCATTTTTGTGGCTGTTTGTGTGCATTTGTGTGTGTGTGTGTGTATGTGTTTGTGTGTGTGTGTGTGTTTGTGTGTGTGTGAGAGAGAGAGTGAGTGTGTGTAGGATATGTACGAGTTAGCCAGATTTTGAATTTTTGGATCGTGCTAATTTGCTCTTTTATCAATTATAATAGATATAGAATCTTACCCTATTATTTTTGTGAGGGTAGATCCCCCGCCCTAAGAAGGGGAAACCGAATAAATAGTGTGTGTGTGTGTGTATGTTTGTGTGTGTGTGTGTGTGTGCGTGTGTGTGTTTGTGTGTGTGTGTGTGTGTGTGTGTGTGTGTGTGTGTGTGTGTGTGTGTGTGTGTGTGTGTGTGTGTGGGTGTGTGCAGGATTTGTAGAGTTAGTCACATTTTGAATTTTTGGACAGTGCTAATTTGCTCTTTTATCAATTATAATAGATATAGAATCGTGTGAAGCATGGTATTTGACATTTTGCACACTAGTTTTCCGTTATAATTGACAAAACAGCGAGGTTGCACTATCCAAAAATTGAAAATACGATTTTAAATACTAGCGCAAGTGTTCCAGATTCTTTCCGGTTCAACACATTGCTATAAGCAAATACCAACGCTATATTCCTCTCAAGCTTTTCTTTCTCTCTCTCGCTCTCGCTTTGGGATAGGCGGGGAGGGGGTGCCTGCTGTCTTCAATTATTTATCACATAGTGTCTATTCATTGCTTCAGCTCAGCTCATCACTCTTGGCCAATTTTATTTTTCACTATTTTTTCATTTGGATAGTGACCTCGTCAGATAAGGTCTGGGGATTATTGGCAGGGGTTCCGGTAGGAAATTTATAATTTTAATCAATTTAAGTCAAATATAATTGCTAAAAAATTCTTAATTCAATACACTTTGAACATTTTTCAACATGGGTACTAAATCAAGCAGCCTTATTTAATCTATAGAACTTGTGTATCTATAATACTTGTGTAATTATACTGTAATGTGCTATTTAAGAAAATAAAATAAACCTTATTTAATAAAGATCATAAGTAAATTCAACTCCCAGAGAACTCCACAAAAATTCTGCATTCTAGCATAAGCTTTGCTCTGATTGGCTGATCTAGCTTGAAGCTTTGCTCTGATTGGACCAGCTAGTACGCCTGCCTGATTTCTTATTGGCTGAGCTAGTCCGTCATCTGATTTCTGATCCGCCCAGTAATGCCCTGATTGGCCGAGTTAGTTTGCCGATCTGATTTGTGATTGGCCTTTACTGACTACTAATTGACACACTCTAGTATTAAATATCCTAATTAATATTTTTGAAAAATGAGTAAAATGTAGATAAAATGCTTATCCCCCTTGGGATAAGGACAATTGGTAATTAAAATTTCTTAAAGGCAAGGTAGAACCTCCAAGAGACTGACTCTAGTTCTGCATTACCCTCTTAATTATTCACCTACCCTATTAAGGGGAAATTTTACACCAGGGGGATTGCAGCCCCCCCCCAGGAATGCTTTAGAAGGCCTTAGGACCCCTCTAACCAAATAATGGCAATTTTCAATTGACAAATGTCAATTATAGCTGACAATCGGCAATTATAATTGGTAAGAGGCAAGGTAGAACCTGCGAAAGATTGACCCTACTTCAGCATTGTGGAGAACATCCAAGAGACTGACTCTAGTTCAGCATTACCCTCTTAATTATTAGCCTACCCTAATAAGGGGAAATTTTACACTGGGGGGGATTGCCTCCCCCCCAGGACTGCTTTAGAAGGCCTTAGTACCCCTCTAACCAAATAATGGCAATTGTCAATTGACATTTGTCAATTATAACTGAGAATCTGCAATTATAATTGCTAAGAGGCAAATAGAACCTCCAACAGATTGATTCTACTTCAGCATTGTGGAGAACCTCCAAGAGACTGACTTTAGTTCAGCATTACCCTCTTAATTATTAACCTACCCTATTAAGGGGAAATTTTACACTGGTGGGGATTGCCTCTCCCCCCAGGACTGCTTTAGAAGGCCTTAGGACCGCTCTAACCAAATAATGGCAATTGTCAATTGACAATTGTCAGTTATAACTGACAATCGGCAATTATAATTGCTAAGAGGCAAGGTAGAACCTCCAAAAGATTGACTCTACTTCAGCATTGTGGAGAACCACAAAGAGACAGACTCTGGTTCAGCATTACCCTCCTAATTATTAACCTACCCTATTAAGGGGAAATTTTACACTGGGGGGATTCCTTCCCCCCCCCCCACGACTGCTTTAGAAGGAATTAGGACCCCTCTAACCAAATAATGGCAATTGTCAATTGATAATTGTCAATTATAACTGACAATCGGCTATTATAATTGCTAAGAGGCAAGGTAGAACCTCCAACAGATTGACTCTACTTCAGCATTGTGGAGTAAAATGCATGAGAGAAAAATTTTCGATTGAACTGCTGTCAACCAGTATATGTTCCCCGGGAAAACCCAATAACAGGGTCTACCATATCCCACCCCCCTAGGACATAAAAGGTATAGGATCGTATAGAACCTCCAACTGATTGACTCTAGTTCAGCTTTGGGGTAAAATTATGATAGGTATAGGATCGTATAGAACCTCCAACAGATTGACTCTAGTTCAGCTTTGGGGTAAAATTGACCTTGATGCCCATTTAACTAGACAAACTGTCTTGGCTTTTTCTACAACTGAACGTAACTGGACTTTTCCCACAGCTATTCCCTTTTCAATTCAAAAATCAACGGACTCGATCGAGGCCTTTGGCCTCGACCTCAATCCAAAAAAAACTACTCTCCCTATGTGCGCGAAGCGCACACAGGGAGAGACACATATGAAACCTGACCTGACTTTTCCCACAACTATTCGTTTTTAAATTCAAAAATCAACAGACTCGGTCGAGACCTTCGGCCTCAACCTCGATCCGAAAAAAAATTACACAGAATGACACATACGAAACCTAATCTGATTTTTCCCAAAACTTTCCCCTTTTCAATTCAAAAAATCAACGGCCTTTGACCTCGACCTCAATCCAACAAAAAACTACTCTCCCTATGTGCGCAAATCTTACACAGGGAGAGACACATATGAAACCTAACCTGACTTTTACCACAACTATTCTTTTTTCAATTCAAAAATCAATGGACTCGGTCGAGGCCTGCTAAATGCCAAGGTACATCCTCCGACAGATCAATTCTAGTTCAGCATTACCCTCTTAAATATATAAAATACGATTTCAAATACTAGTGCAAGTGCTTAAGATTCTTTCCTATGATTCTCTATGTCTCCTGGAACTCAATTCTAAGAGTACAAACCTAAAGGAGGAAGTTTTATTTATTTTTAATTTTTTTTTATATTTCAGACTAATGGCCAAGTGCACTTTATAGTTGCAAGTCCTTTTTTCGCATCTTTATAACTGAAAAATTTATGGACCAAGAATAACGCAAGACCTAGTAAAGTGTTATTATATGACATTAATCACGAATAGGAATAGCTGCTGACAGTCTGACTAAAAATCTGAACAATTTCTCCTGATCTAAAAATTATGTCTTATTTTGAATTTTTACATCGTGTGACCTCGCTCTTTTATCAATTATAATAGGTATAGGATCGTATAGAACCTCCAACAGGTTGCCTCTACTTCAGCTTTGGGGTAAAATTAACCTTGACTTGATGCCCATTTAACTGGACAAACTGTCTTGGCTTTTCAACAATTGACCGTAACTTGACTTTTCCCACAACTATTCCCTTTTCAATTCAAAAATCAACAGACTTGGTCGAAGCCTTTGACCTCGACCAAGTCTGTTGCCTTGGCTGAGGTCGACAGTCTGTTGACTGTTGACTGAGGTCCAGGCCAAAGGCCGAGGCCTTCGGCCTCGACCTCACTATCCCCTTTTCAATTCAAATATCAACGGATCTCGGTCGAGGCCTACGGCCTCGACCTCGATTCGGGCCTGTGTGCGCGAAGCGCACACATACGAAACCTAACCTGACTTTTCCCAAAACTTTCCCATTTTCAATTGAAATATCAACGGATCTCGGTCGAGGCCTTTGGCCTCGACCTCGATTCGGCCCTGTGTGCGCGAAGCGCACACATACGAAGCCTAACCCGACTTTTCCCAAAGCTTTCCCATTTTCAATTCATCATAGGCTTCGCAATTATTTTTCGAACCTATTTCTGAAAAAGACAGAATGGTTAGGAAAATCCTTCAGGAGGAAATAGACATTCATATAGTTTTTCAAACAGTTCGTGGTAACGAACTGTAATAAGGAGCGACCTGGCTCAATAGTAAACGGAACTCTAAAAAAGGGAATTTTGAAACTAAAAGATACATCAAAAGAATTGAATTTTGATGCTGATTCTAAATATATAAGTTTTAATTAATTTAGCCTTTGTCATCAAAAGTTACGAGCCTGAGAAGATTTGCCTTATTTTGGAAAAAAGGGGGAAACATCCCCTAAATGTCATAGAATCTTTACGAAAATCACACCATCTCATTCGGCATATCAGAGAACCCTATAGCAAAAATTTCAAGCTCCTATCTAAAAAAATGTGGAATTTCGTATTTTTTGCCAGAAGACAAATCACGGGTGCGTGTTTATTTGTTTGTTTTTTTTCCAGGGGTCATCGTATCAACCAAATGGTCTTAGAGTGTCGCAAGAGGGCTCATTCTTACGAAAATGAAAAGTTCTAGTGCCCTCTTTAAGTGATCAAAAAAATTGGAGGGCACCTAGGCCCCCTTCCACGCTAATTTTTTTCCAAAAGTCAACGTATTAAAATTTTGAGATAGTCGAAAACAATAAAAACTATGTCTTTGGGAATGACTTACTCCCCCACAATCCCTGAGGGAGGGGCTGAAATTAAATGTAAAGGGCGCATGCTTTTCTAGCCTGCGCCCTTTACAAAAAAAAACTAGTTTTTTTTAACTGAAATTAAGGAGGGACATTAAAACTTAAAACGAACATAAATTACTGCGTATATGAAATGGGTTTTCCCCACCGCAATCCCTCGCTCTTTACGCTAAAGTTTGACTCTTTGCCACAATTCTACTTTTTAAAACAATTAAAAACTTTAGCGCAAGGAGTGAGGGATTGCAGAGGGGACAACCCATTTCATAAACGGAGTAATTTCTGTTCGTTTTAAGTTTTAATGTCGCTCCTTACTTTCAGTTAAAAAAACTAGTTTTTTTTTATTTAATTACAAACTACAGGTAGACATTCTAACGAAAAACAGCCCTGCAAGTTAATTCAGTTCTGGAGGAATTACGAGTGGCTAGGGGCCTCGGGCTAGCTGGTTCCAACAATTAAATTTACAATAAGTTAATCATCAATTTTTGACTATGTTAAGTGGTGAACTCAGCTGGAAAGAATAATTAAATTATGAAAATTATATAGAATGAGCGAAACTTACCTGAGTCACAAACATATTCATCCATCATTTGGCACTCTTCTTCAGTTTTATTCGTCGCTCTTCTAATTATAGTCGTTATAAAGTGGCGGACAGTTGTTTGGTTCGGGACCCTAACCCCCCGCCTCATGCCATTTGGGAAAATCTTCCGCAGAAACCTGGTCATTATTCTTGACACATTCTTCAGCTTCCTTCCCTTCTTTGACAGCAATAAGTTATTTGGGACAGGCTCACCAGTCTTGAGCAGAGCAGGACGGGCAAATTTAAGGTACTTGAGAAAAATCTTCTCTTCCTCAAAGCTAATTGCTATGCCAGCAGACTTTAAACTTGCATTTTTGTGGTTTTCCACAGGGATGACGTACATTGCTTCCTCCTCCACTAACTGACGATTCAGAAATTCCTCGATAGTCATAGCTTTCGGAACGCCAGGCCGATGACCAAACATAAACGACACCTGAAAGCAAAGGTAGGCCGTCAAGTTTGGTATGTCACCGTCAAGTAATTGATTTCTCGACAAACGCCCGAGGACAGGAACCATAAAATTTTTGACGCCATCCTTCAGCCTTCTATAATCTTCAATATTGAATGAATCGTAAACACCACCCTCCACGTCACTATCCTCGGGATTCGATTCAATATCTGCCCATCGAACCCTCTTACGGGGTCGAGAAGGCCCCATTAAAGGCTCGCTGGAGAAACAATCTCTCTCTGGCATCGACGAGAATGATGGCGCAGGGTCTGAGGGTGGAGCAACAGGAGTTTCGTGTCTAACGGAGACAGTTGGAACTGCTGGCTCGGCTTCATTGATTTGAATTGCACAGTCCCGTACATCTCTATTGTCAAAATATACGCCGGTCATCTCTGTCAAGGCTCTGCTGAATGCATGGAGTGTTTTGGATTTTAGAAGTGTAGCTTTTAGCTCTGAAGTTGAGAAGTAGGATTTATCTCTCGCCCTCTCTTCTAGCTCATCCTTGGCTTTTTCATGGATTTCTTTTGCCTCTGCTTTGGTACACAAGTCTCCATTAGGTTTTTTACCACAGGCTCCTCTTTTTGACAAAAGATGTTTTTCGAGGTTTTCGAAAGACCTGTGGCAATTTGGACAGGCCTTCCAAAAAAATCGTTGTTTTTTTTTTCCTTTGCTAGTGGCGGTGTCGGATTGATAATGACAGATTCCTGGGCTTTATTTCCGGTTACGGTCAATGATGGCTGGGGGGTAGGCTGATTCAATTGGGGGGCCATGGGTTCAGTTATGGACAAGGGGGGGGCTGGGGGGCTTGGTTGAAGGTCCGGGGGCAGGCAAGGTCATTTCAGGGGCAGGTATGATTGGTGGTTCAGGGGCAGGAAAGGTAAGTACAGGGGCAGGCAAGGTCGTTTCGGATGGTTGCTCAGTCATGGGTCGATTATTCCGTCCTTTTCTTATTCGTAAATTAATTTTCCTGTTGTTAAAAATATACTTTTGTAAAAATTCAAGGTCAGTCCAATTATCAGACAAGGCCGGTCCAGGGGTAGACCAGATCATTTCAGAGTCAGGTAAGATTGGTCCAGGGGCAGGCAAGGTCATTTCAGGGGCAGGTAAGATTGGTTCAGGGGCAGGCAAGGTCATTTCAGGGGCAGGTAAGATTTGTCCAGGGGTAGGCAAGGTCATTTCAGGGGCAGGTAAGATTGGTCCAGGTGTAGGCACGGTCAGTCCAGGTGCAGGCACGGTCATTTCGGAGCCAGGCAGGGGAAGTCCAGGGGCAGGCAAGGTCGTTTCAGAGGGTTGTTGGCAAATTCTTATTTTTCTGGTCATCTAAAAAGAGAAAATACTGTCACAATGGCGAGAAGAGTTTTTTTTTTTGGGAATATGTTAAGGGAGGAACCATGTGCGAGGATCTTTAAATGTAGCTATTTGTCATGGGGGGAATTGAATTTCAATGAAGGGGACACAGGTTTTTCTATCATTATTTAAGAAAATATTGAAAAATAAATATTTTTAAGCGACCAAAAATTGGAGGGCATCTAAGCCCCCTTCCACGCTAATTTTGTTCAAAAGTCGCCAAATCAAAATTTTGAGTTAGCCATTTTGTTTAACATAGTCGACGAATCTAATAACTATGTCTTTGAGACCTATTTGAGCCCCCATAGTCCCTGGGAAGGGCTACAAGTTGTTAAATTTACGCATTTTTCACATAAAGTATTTGTTACTGGTACATATATAGACTTTTTCATGGAATTGTGTTTGGATGGGAGGCGGGGGGAATGGGTTAAGTGGGAAGATTGTCTTAAAGACTTTTTTTTAAATTTCTTTTGTTGAGGGGGGGAGGGGAAAAAGGAATACATATTATTACGTTTATAAAGGGGCTCATCCCATTGTCAATACCTCGCTGTTAACGCTTATATGTTTTTAGCAATCTCAACAGTTATTCTTATTAAAAATGGAACAAAATTTGAACTTTAGCGTAAAGAGCAAGCTATTGACAAGGGGGCGAGCCCCTTCATATTATGCTAATGAGGAAGTTTGCTCCCTCGTCAATAAAAAGGATTATTAAAATTATCAATTAAATTTTTTTTTGAAATTTTTGACCCCCCCCCCCCCTCTCCCTCCGAAAATTCTTCACTAATATTGGAATATATATGAGGAAGTTTTCTCTCTCGTCAATACAAAGGAATTATTAAAATGATCAATGATCAATCTAGTCGAACATTACTGGGACTTTCTGGGGAAATTTGCCTAGGAATTTCACCAAATTTGCACCTCCCCCAGTGTAAAATTTCCACGCTAAAACGGCAATCAAAGGGAATAAGTGCAAATAGGGTAAATTGTCAATTATAAATGATACCATATATAAATATATATCATATATAACAGTACTGGGTACTCATATATAAACAGTACTGGGACTTTCTGGGGAAATTTGCTTAGGAATTTCAAAAATGTATATTTCAAAATATATATTTATATTTTGGAGTGGTCCCCCAAATTTTCACAAAAATCGTGTCGAAAAAGCGTGAAAATCTATTAGTATAAAAGCAAAATGTCAATGCATAGAATAACATTTCCCCTTAAAAGTGAGACAAATTGAGAAAAGGATTTTGCTCAATTTCCACCTTGCCCAGTGTTAAATTTCCCCTTGAAAGCGTGAAAACCTATTAATTTCCAAATATATTGACATTTTGGAGTGGTTTCTATTGCCCGTATTCCCATTACCCCCAATATAAGTCTCTTGCCTTAGGGGAGCCTATGTCCGAGATTTGCTTAGGAATTTCCACTTAAAATTTTATCTTAAAATTTGGCCCTATCTTGGGAAATTTTCAGAGGAATTATGGCCCATCCCCCCCAGTGTAAAATTCCCCCTTAAAGTTTTATCTATCTAAATTTTGTATCCATGAAAATCTTGCTTAGGAATTATGCCCAATTTCTACCTCTTCCAGTGTAAAATTTTCCCTTAAAATTGTATCCCTGGCAAAAATCATATCCAGGGAAGCATGCAAGAATGTATTTTTCCAAATAAGAACTTTTGTGGAGTCAACTTTTTCTTAGAAATTATGTCCCATCCCTTCCCACCCAGATTACAATTTCCCCTTAAAATTTTATCTATTTAAATTTCGTATCCATGAAAATCTTGCTTAGGAATTTTGCCCAATTTCCACCTTTTCCAGTGTTGAATTTTCCCCTAAAATTGTATCCATGGCAAAAACTATATCCAGGGAAGAATGCAAAAATGCATATTTCCAAATAATAACTTTTGTGGAGTCAACTTTTCTTAAGAATTATGGCCCATCCGTCCCACCCAGTTTAAAATTTCCTCTTTAAATTATATCTATTTAAATTTCGTATCCATAAAAATTTTGCTTAGGAATTTTGCCCAATTTCAACCTCTTCCAGTGTAAAACTTTCCCTTAAAATTGTATCCATGGCAAAAATTATATCCCGGGATGCATGCAAAAATGTATATTTCCAAATAGCAACTTTTGTGGAGTCAACTTGTTTTAGGAATTATGGCCCATCCCTCCCATCCAGTGTAAAATTTTCCCTTAAAATTGTACATTTATTATTTACATTTTTTATGTTAAAATACACTCTATCAGTATTGCCGAAGTACCGAATGATTCCTGGTACTTGCAGTTCCTATAATCCTACACGGAATTCACTATATGAACCTAAATGGATGTCACTCCCTAATTAGAGAGTGCCTCCTCCATTTTTCATATAGCTCTCCCGGTGCTAAATACTATTATAAAAACACCTTACCTTGGTAAGGTGTTAATACTTACTTGGCACTTACACAATTAAACACTTAAACACCAATAAAATAGAAAATAAAATAAAATGAACCTTATTCAATAAGAGTTTCAAGATAATAGAACTTCTAAATTTTGTGATAAAGTATTTATGGTAACAATAATTCCCTAGAAGCTTTTCTCTGATTGGCTGAGATGATTCGCTGGCCTGATTTCTGATTGGCTGATTTTTAACAGATAATTATGCGGAATTTGACCTAAATAATTTTTATAGCTTAATTACATTCTTTTACCGGCATAGAGGACCTGGGAACGTATAATTATATCCTTTTCCTGCATCCTGTGTCTTGAACGATGTGTAAAATATAGAGAAACTATTTTAAAAATGTTATATGAAATAAATGAATAAAAAAAATGAAAAGAGCATAAAAAGTTACGAATAATGATATATGATTTGCTAGTATAAAACGGAAAATCAATCGAAAGCTGCAAGAGTTTCTCGGGCCTATGTGAGAAAATTGTCTTATGAATTATGGCCCATCCCCCCGACCCATGGTAAAATTTCCTTTTAAAATTTTATCCCCCAAAAATCCTTGTCTTTTATGATGTCATAAATAGCATAAATAATAGGATAGTGTAAAATTTCCCCTTGAAAGTGTGAATTAGCCAGCTCTCACGCTACAGGGCTAGTTCTGCTCCTTTTGCCCTTATTCTTTTCCCCCTCCCAGTGTAAAATTTTCCCTTAAAAAGTTGCAAAAGGATCCATGGCCCTTAAAAAATGGCTCTAGGGCCTTGGGGGAGCCTGGGATCACTGTAGAAGGACCTTCTGTGGCCCTGGGGGAGCCTGGGACCACTCTCCCCCCCCCCGTTTACATACAAATACGAGGCTGTTTGTATCCAATATTAGTCAAGAATACTCGGGCATAATCACATCCTGTTCCTACTTCCTTTGTCTTGAACGATGTGTAAAATATAGAGAAACTGTTTAAAAAATGTTATATGAAATAAATGAATAAAAAAAATGAAAAGAGCATAAGAAGTTACGAATAATGATATATGATTTGCTAGTATAAAACGGAAAATCAATTGAAAAATTGCAAAAGGACCGACGGCCAGCTGCAACGGCTGCACGAGTTTCTCGGGCCTATGTGGGAAAATTGTCTTAGGAATTTCGGCCCATCCCCCCCACCCAAGGTAAAATTTTCCCTTAAAATTTTATCCCCCCAAAATCCTTGTCTGATATGATGTCATAAATAGCATATAATAGCATAGTGTAAAATTTCCCCTTTAAAGTATGAATTTAATTGTCAAAAAAAATCAAAAAAATGTTTCGAAAGTTTCGTAGGAAAATCTTAACCCCCCGAAAGTTTCGACCCACCAACCCCCCCCCCCCTTTAACGTTGTCCAATCGGGCTGAAATTCACAAGTTAAGGTCCCCTACGGCTCAGGAGCTTACCCGCGAAATTTCAGCTTGATCTGATAACTCCTTCTCTGTTTTCCAGAAACCACGCATTAGCCACTTAAATAACCAATTTCTCCATATAAGCCCATGTTAATTTGAAATTTTTAAAAGTTATTTAAAAGTTATATTTACACACATGCAGGTGGTTAGCTCAGTCGGTAGAGCGTGGGACATTCAATCCTTTTGTTTGGTTAATTAAAAGAGGGCCTTTCCGAAGCCAAAAGCGGGGGGTCAGGGGGGCGGCAGGGCAGCCCCCCACAACAAAAAAACCTGTACAAAAGAGTCTTTAAAAGTGGGGGATTTGGGGGGCGGTAGGCCCCCAACTGCCTCTCCTAATTCCTGTACGTTTTAAGGTTCGACTTTGGGACGCAGCCTCTTTAACTCTTTAATAAAACAAAGTTTTTTTCATATTATTTACATACAAATACGAGGCTCTTTGTAGCCAATACTAGTCAAGAATACTCGGGCATAATCACATCCTTTTCCTATTTCCTTTGTCTTGAACGATGTGTAAAATATAGAGAAGCTGTTTAAAAAATGCTATATGAAATAAAATAATAAAAAAAAATGAAAAGAGCATAAAAAGTTACGAATAGTGATATATGATTTGCTAGTATAAAACGGAAAATCAATTGAAAACTTGCAAAAGGACCGACGGCCAGCTGCAACGGCTGCATGAGTTTCTCAGTCCTATGAGGGAAAATTGTTTTAGGAATTTTGGCCCATCCCCCCCACCCATGGTAAAATTTCCCCTTAAAATTTTATCCCCCAAAAATCTTTGTCTTATATGATGTCATAAATAGCATAAATAATAGCATAGTGTAAAATTTCCCCTTTAAAGTGTGAATTTAATTGTAAAAAAAAATCAAAAAAATGTATACAAGTGCTGTGCATTCTTTTACATACAAATACGAGGCTGTTTGTATCCAATATTAGTCAAGAATACTCGGGGGGGAGGGTCTTATATGAATTTAAAAAAGAGGGAATAGTTGAAACAAAAATTTCAACTGTCTGTAATTGACTACAAAAAGTCGAGTAGACATGGGCTAGATGGGAACCCCAAATGAGAATGAGTATATTGTTGGTATGTGTGAAGCGGATGGTTACTACCACTTGAGCAATGGTCTAACCATTGATGGCCTATGTGTATGTGTATGTGTATGTGTATGTGAATGTGAATGTGTATGTGAATGTGTATGTGTATGTGAATGTGTATGTGAATGTGAATGTGTATGTGAATGTGTATGTGAATGTGTATGTGAATGTGTATGTGAATGTGTATGTGAATGTGTATGTGAATGTGTATGTGTATGTGTATGTGTATGTGTATGTGTATGTGTATGTGTATGTGTATGTGTATGTGAATGTGTATGTGAATATGTATGTGAATGTGTATGTGAATGTGAATGTGTATGTGAATGTGTATGTGAATGTGTTTGTGAATGTGTATGTGAATGTGTATGTGAATGCGTATGTGAATGTGAATGTGAATGTGTATGTGAATGTGTATGTGTATGTGTATGTGTATGTGAATGTGAATGTGTATGTGAATGTGTATGTGAATGTGTATGTGAATGTGTATGTGAATGTGTATGTGAATGTGTATGTGTATGTGTATGTGTATGTGTATGTGAATGTGAATGTGTATGTGTATGTGTATGTGTATGTGAATGTGAATGTGTATGTGAATGTGTATGTGAATGTGAATGTGTATGCGAATGTGTATGTGTATGTGAATGTGAATGTGTATGTGTATGTGTATGTGTATGTGAATGTGAATGTGTATGTGAATGTGTATGTGAATGTGAATGTGTATGCGAATGTGTATGTGTATGTGAATGTGAATGTGTATGTGAATGTGTATGTGAATGTGTATGTGAATGTGTATGTGAATGTGTATGTGAATGCGTATGTGAATGTGAATGTGAATGTGTATGTGAATGTGTATGTGTATGTGAATGTGTATGTGAATGTGTATGTGAATGTGAATGTGTATGTGAATGTGTATGTGTATGTGTATGTGTATGTGTATGTGTATGTGTATGTGAATGTGTATGTGAATGTGTATGTGAATGTGTATGTGAATGTGTATGTGTATGTGAATGTGTATGTGAATGTGAATGTGTATGTGAATGTGTATGTGAATGTGTATGTGTATGTGTATGTGTATGTGTATGTGTATGTGAATGTGAATGTGTATGTGAATGTGTATGTGTATGTAACCTAGGCGGTCTTAACTAAAGAAACGGTATAAGTGCAACTAGGGTATTTTGTCAATTATAAATGACATTTGTCAGTTATAAATGACAATTGTCTAAAATGTTCAGTCTGTTTAATTACTGAGAATGTGTATGTGAATGTGTATGTGAATGTGTATGTGAATGTGTATGTGAATGTGTATGTGAATGTGTATGTGAATGTGTATGTGTATGTGTATGTGTATGTGTATGTGTATGTGAATGTGAATGTGTATGTGAATGTGTAAGTGAATGTGTATGTGAATGTGTATGTGAATGTGTATGTGAATGTGAATGTGAATGTGAATGTGTATGTGAATGTGTATGTGAATGTGTATGTGAATGTGTATGTGTATATGTATGTGTATGTGCATGTGAATGTGTATGTGAATGTGAATGTGAATGTGTATGTGAATGTGTATGTGAATGTGTATGTGAACGTGTATGTGAATGTGTATGTGAATGTGTATGTGAATGTGTATGTGAATGTGAATGTGTATGTGAATGTGTATGTGTATGTAACCTAGGCGGTCTTAACTAAAGAAACGGTATAAGTGCAACTAGGGTATTTTGTCAATTATAAATGACATTTGTCATTGTATGTTAATCATGTGTATGTTAATGTGTATGTTAATGTGTATGTGTATGTGAATGTGTATGTGAATGTGTATGTGAATGTGAATGTGAATGTGAATGTGTATGTGAATGTGTATGTGAATGTGTATGTGAATGTGTATGTGAATGTGTATGTGTATATGTATGTGTATGTGCATGTGAATGTGTATGTGAATGTGAATGTGAATGTGTATGTGAATGTGTATGTGAATGTGTATGTGAATGTGTATGTGAATGTGTATGTGAATGTGTATGTGAATGTGTATGTGAATGTGAATGTGAATGTGTATGTGAATGTGTATGTGTATGTAACCTAGGCGGTCTTAACTAAAGAAACGGTATAAGTGCAACTAGGGTATTTTGTCAATTATAAATGACATTTGTCATTGTATGTTAATCATGTGTATGTTAATGTGTATGTGTATGTGTATGTGTATGTGAATGTGTATGTGAATGTGTATGTGAATGTGTATGTGAATGTGAATGTGAATGTGTATGTGAATGTGTATGTGTATGTAACCTAGGCGTTCTTAACTAAAGAAACGGTATAAGTGCAACTAGGGTATTTTGTCAATTATAAATGACATTTGTCAGTTATAAATGACAATTGTCTAAAATGTTCAGTCTGTTTACTTACTCACACAGAGAAGCTTGAGAGGAATAGAGCGTTGTTATTTCACATTCCCGGGAATGTGAATGTGAATGTGAATGTGTATGTGAATGTGTATGTGTATGTGTATGTGTATGTGTATGTGAATGTGTATGTGTATGTGAATGTGAATGTGTATGTGAATGTGTATGTGAATGTGTATGTGTATGTGTATGTGTATGTGTATGTGAATGTGAATGTGTATGTTAATGTGTATGTGTATGTGTATGTGAATGTGAATGTGTATGTGAATGTGTATGTGAATGTGAATGTGTATGTGAATGTGTATGTGAATGTGTATGTGTATGTGAATGTGTATGTGAATGTGAATGTGAATGTGTATGTGAATGTGTATGTGTATGTAACCTAGGCGGTCTTAACTAAAGAAACGGTATAAGTGCAACTAGGGTATTTTGTCAATTATAAATGACATTTGTCAGTTATAAATGACAATTGTCTAAAATGTTCAGTCTGTTTAATTACTCACACAGAGAAGCTTGAGAGGAATAGAGCGTTGGTATTTCACATTCCCGGGAATGTGAATGTGAATGTGTATGTGAATGTGTATGTGTATGTGTATGTGAATGTGTATGTGAATGTGTATGTGTATGTAACCTAGGCGGTCTTAACTAAAGAAACGGTATAAGTGCAACTAGGGTATTTTGTCAATTATAAATGACATTTGTCAGTTATAAATGACAATTGTCTAAAATGTTCAGTCTGTTTAATTACTCACACAGAGAAGCTTGAGAGGAATAGAGCGTTGGTATTTCACATTCCCGGGAATGTGAATGTGAATGTGAATGTGTATGTGAATGTGTATGTGTATGTGTATGTGTATGTGTATGTGAATGTGTATGTGTATGTGTATGTGAATGTGTATGTGAATGTGAATGTGTATGTGAATGTGTATGTGAATGTGAATGTGTATGTGTATGTGTATGTGTATGTGTATGTGAATGTGAATGTGTATGTGAATGTGTATGTGTATGTAACCTAGGCGGTCTTAACTAAAGAAACGGTATAAGTGCAACTAAGGTAAATTGTCAATTATAAATGACATTTGTCAGTTATAAAAGACAATTGTCGAAAATGTTCAAAGTCTGTTTAATTACTCACACAGAGAAGCTTGAGAGGAATAGAGCGTTGGTATTTCACATTCCCGGGAATGTGAATGTGAATGTGAATGTGTATGTGTATGTGTATGTGAATGTGTATGTGAATGTGTATGTGAATGTGTATGTGAATGTGTATGTGAATTTGAATGTGTATGTGAATGTGTATGTGTATCATGAAAAGAGAAATCACCAATGCTACAGCACAAACACAAAAAAAAAAAAAAAAAAAAAAAAAAAAAAAAAAAAAAAAAAAAAAAAAAAAAAGGAGACAGAAGGAGAAAAGGAAGACTGTTTTCCTAAATTAGTGATTAATATAGACCAGCACTTGAATGAGGCCTTAACCCTACTCATCCATACAATCACATAGGTCAAACAGCATAGCCACACACAATCAACCATAAAGAATAATCCATGGACAGGCAGTCATGTCGTCAATAAGTATAAGTCGTCATTAACCAAACCATAGAAAAAATATTATAGACAAATAATTCAGAGGCAACACCCAACATAAGGGCTCATCAGGAGAATACACTGGCCTATATAGGGTTTCGCCACTCTAAATTCTCTACCCAGCACAGTGTTGTGGCTACCACAGAATATCCATGGCATCCCCGCGTCAGGTATCACCCCCAAAATACTTGTCTATGAAAAAAACAGCAATTGTAAAACAACCAAGTAAAACCAAAACAAGCTTATCCTGTTAATATATCCCTCCCTTTAGCAACAATAGGTAAACTAAATATTATAAATTTTACCAAATCACAAATATTAACACATTGCAAAAAAACCTGAATGAACTAAACAATTATATAATTCATCTTTACCATGTGGCTAATTTTTTAAAAATTCCGCTCAAATAGAAACACAATTCAAAATAAATGGCGCTGTGACAACATTTCTCGAACCTCCGAAATTAGTCAAAAATTTCTTTAAGTATTTCTAGATAATTCTTTTGATATTTATTTAAAAGTTCGTTATAATGAAAACTAAATTTTTTAAATTGCCAAGTTAATTTATTTGCAGAAAAACCTCTTGATATCAATTTTTGGCTTAAGATTTTACATCTATTTTTAAAATCAATATAATTACTACAAATCCTTGCATAACGAAGTAACTGTGAGAAAAACGCTGAATATGTGATATTTGAGTGTATATTACTTTCAGGGAATGGGAAACTAATCACTTCAAAATCAAAATCATCCGTTTTATTATACATTTTAAAACTTAATTTATTATTATCACAAATATTAATATTTAAATCTAAGAAATGATCTTCATGACCAGCGCCATGACTAGGCTCAAGAATAAGCTCTGATGGATATATATTTTTAGAAATATCAATGAAATCCTTACAATTTAAGACCAAAATATCATCTAAATATCTTTTATTATTTGACAAAGCATGTTTTAAATTAATTGGATTATTCTTATCCATCATATATTTATATTCTAGTTGACTTAAAAACAAGTCAGCTATAAATGGGCTGGCATTCCCCCCCATGGGAATTCCCATAATTTGCTTGTACAAATCACCCCCAAATCTTATATAAGTATTGTATAAAACAAATTCCAATAACTCAAAAATCATATCCAAGCTGTAACATCTCAAGTTAACTGTAGTATTAAAGCAGTTTGTCCATATGGCTTTTTTATTATAACTGTCTATTTTTAAGAACCTTTTACTAGATAAGAGGAAAGATTTCTTTATAACAGTTTTTAAATTATCTAACACTAAATTGAGTGATAAATTAGTATACATTGTCGCAAAATCGAAAGACTCAATTCTTTTAGCTGAAACCATTGTTAAAGAATCTATCACCTGCAGTGAATTATTAACACTCCAATATGGATTAAAATTCGAAAATTTTTTAATACCAGAACAATAGGTTTTAAGTTTATTTACAATTTCCTTTAAAATTAAAGAGAGGTCAGTAGCAGCAATGCGGGTTGGACATTTAGCTGCTCCAGCAATAAACCGTGGTTTAGGGGGATTCTTATGAAATTTTACAGTCCAATATAGGAAAGGGAACTTTTTATCATTGTCATTTATTTTAATATTAAAATTTTTAAAAAGTATTTCTTCAGTCTTTTCAATTAAATTCTCATCCTCTATATTTACCTTTTCATAAACATTAGTTGTGCCTAACTCCCTTTTTAAGATATCACAATACAGCTTCTGACAAATTATGGCAAAATTATTATTAGCTTTATCCACTGGCACAATTACAAATTCATTCTTTAGATTAGCAATTGCTTGTTTAATCTTCGCATTATAAAATAATGATTTAGTGTTACTATTTTTTAAGTTAGAATATATTTTATTTCTTACTCTACTAATAATTAAATTCTTCCAACTTTGAAAACTCTCTTTATTTTTATTCTCTTTCTTACACCACTTATCAATAAATAAATCAAAATCATTTTCCAAGCCATCAAGAACACTCGATGGTTTCAGATGATGAGAAAGACGGAAATTTGCCCCTTTATTCATTATAATTTGAAGATGTATGTGTATGTGCATGTGTATGTGTATGTGAATGTGAATGTGAATGTGTATGTAAATGTGTATGTGTATGTGTATGTGTATGTGAATGTGTATGTGAATGTGTATGTGAATGTGTATGTGAATGTGTATGTGAATGTGTATGTGAATGTGTATGTGAATGTGTATGTGAATGTGTATGTGAATGTGTATGTGTATGTGTATGTGTATGTGTATGTGTATGTGAATGTGAATGTGTATGTGAATGTGTATGTGAATGTGTATGTGAATGTGTATGTGAATGTGTATGTGAATGTGAATGTGAATGTGTATGTGAATGTGTATGTGAATGTGTATGTGAATGTGTATGTGAATGTGTATGTGTATATGTATGTGTATGTGCATGTGAATGTGTATGTGAATGTGAATGTGAATGTGTATGTTAATGTGTATGTGTATGTGTATGTGTATGTGAATGTGTATGTGAATGTGTATGTGAATGTGAATGTGTATGTGAATGTGTATGTGAATGTGTATGTGAATGTGTATGTGAATGTGTATGTGAATGTGTATGTGAATGTGTATGTGAATGTGAATGTGTATGTGAATGTGTATGTGTATGTAACCTTGGCGGTCTTAACTAAAGAAACGGTATAAGTGCAACTAGGGTATTTTGTCAATTATAAATGACATTTGTCATTGTATGTTAATCATGTGTATGTTAATGTGTATGTGTATGTGTATGTGTATGTGTATGTGTATGTGAATGTGTATGTGAATGTGAATGTGTATGTGAATGTGTATGTGAATGTGTATGTGAATGTGTATGTGAATGTGTATGTGAATGTGTATGTGAATGTGAATGTGAATGTGTATGTGAATGTGTATGTGTATGTAACCTAGGCGGTCTTAACTAAAGAAACGGTATAAGTGCAACTAGGGTATTTTGTCAATTATAAATGACATTTGTCAGTTATAAATGACAATTGTCTAAAATGTTCAGTCTGTTTAATTACTCACACAGAGAAGCTTGAGAGGAATAGAGCGTTGTTATTTCACATTCCCGGGAATGTGAATGTGAATGTGAATGTGTATGTGAATGTGTATGTGTATGTGTATGTGTATGTGTATGTGAATGTGTATGTGAATGTGAATGTGTATGTGAATGTGTATGTGAATGTGTATGTGAATGTGTATGTGAATGTGAATGTGTATGTGAATGTGTATGTGAATGTGTATGTGTATGTGTATGTGTATGTGTATGTGTATGTGTATGTGAATGTGTATGTGTATATGTATGTGTATGTGTATGTGTATGTGTATGTGTATGTGTATGTGAATGTGTATGTGAATGTGTATGTGAATGTGTATGTGAATGTGTATGTGAATGTGTATGTGTATGTGAATGTGAATGTGTATGTGAATGTGTATGTGTATGTGAATGTGAATGTGTATGTGAATGTGTATGTGAATGTGAATGTGTATGTGAATGTGTATGTGAATGTGTATGTGAATGTGTATGTGAATGTGAATGTGAATGTGTATGTAAATGTGTATGTGTATATAACCTAGGCGGTCTTAACTAAAGAAACGGTATAAGTGCAACTAGGGTATTTTGTCAATTATAAATGACATTTGTCAGTTATAAATGACAATTGTCTAAAATGTTCAGTCTGTTTAATTACTCACACAGAGAAGCTTGAGAGGAATAGAGCGTTGGTATTTCACATTCCCGGGAATGTGAATGTGAATGTGAATGTGAATGTGTATGTGTATGTGAATGTGTATGTGTATGTGTATGTGTATGTGAATGTGTATGTGAATGTGAATGTGTATGTGAATGTGTATGTGAATGTGTATGTGAATGTGTATGTGAATGTGTATGTGAATGTGTATGTGAATGTGTATGTGAATGTGTATGTGTATGTGTATGTGAATGTGTATGTGTATATGTATGTGTATGTGTATGTGTATGTGTATGTGTATGTGAATGTGTATGTGAATGTGTATGTGACTGTGTATGTGAATGTGTATGTGAATGTGAATGTGAATATGTTTTGTTTGCATGTTAGAATATGTGTGTTAATTGTGTGTGCTAGTTTGTGTTGAAACAAAAATTTCAGGGAATAGTTGAAACAAAAATTTCAACTGTCTGTAATTGACTACAAAAAGTCGAGTAGACATGGGCTAGATGGGAACCGCAAATGAGAATGAGTATATTGTTGGTATGTGTGAAGCGGATGGTTACTACCACTTGAGCAATGGTCTAACCATTGGTGGCCTATGTGTATGTGTATGTGTATGTGTATGTGTATGTGTATGTGTATGTGAATGTGAATGTGTATGTGAATGTGTATGTGTATGTGAATGTGTATGTGAATGTGAATGTGAATGTGAATGTGTATGTGAATGTGTATGTGAATGTGTATGTGAATGTGTATGTGAATGTGAATGTGTATGTGAATGTGTATGTGAATGTGTATGTGTATGTGTATGTGTATGTGTATGTGTATGTGTATGTGTATGTGTATGTGAATGTGAATGTGTATGTGAATGTGTATGTGAATGTGAATGTGTATGTGAATGTGTATGTGAATGTGTATGTGAATGTGAATGTGTATGTGTATGTGAATGTGAATGTGTATGTGAATGTGTATGTGAATGTGAATGTGAATGTGTATGTGAATGTGTATGTGTATGTAACCTAGGCGGTCTTAACTAAAGAAACGGTATAAGTGCAACTAGGGTATTTTGTCAATTATAAATGACATTTGTCAGTTATAAATGACAATTGTCTAAAATGTTCAGTCTGTTTAATTACTCACACAGAGAAGCTTGAGAGGAATAGAGCGTTGGTATTTCACATTCCCGGGAATGTGAATGTGAATGTGAATGTGAATGTGTATGTGAATGTGTATGTGTATGTGAATGTGAATGTGTATGTGAATGTGTATGTGTATGTAACCTTGGCGGTCTTAACTAAAGAAACGGTATAAGTGCAACTAGGGTATTTTGTCAATTATAAATGACATTTGTCAGTTATAAATGACAATTGTCTAAAATGTTCAGTCTGTTTAATTACTCACACAGAGAAGCTTGAGAGGAATAGAGCGTTGGTATTTCACATTCCCGGGAATGTGAATGTGAATGTGAATGTGAATGTGTATGTGAATGTGTATGTGTATGTGTATGTGTATGTGAATGTGTATGTGAATGTGTATGTGTATGTAACCTAGGCGGTCTTAACTAAAGAAACGGTATAAGTGCAACTAGGGTATTTTGTCAATTATAAATGACATTTGTCAGTTATAAATGACAATTGTCTAAAATGTTCAGTCTGTTTAATTACTCACACAGAGAAGCTTGAGAGGAATAGAGCGTTGGTATTTCACATTCCGGGGAATGTGAATGTGAATGTGTATGTGAATGTGTATGTGTATGTGTATGTGTATGTGTATGTGTATGTGAATGTGAATGTGTATGTGAATGTGTATGTGTATGTGAATGTGTATGTGTATGTGTATGTGTATGTGTATGTGTATGTGAATGTGAATGTGTATGTGTATGTGTATGTGTATGTGTATGTGTATGTGTATGTGAATGTGTATGTGTATATGTATGTGTATGTGTATGTGTATGTGTATGTGTATGTGAATGTGTATGTGAATGTGTATGTGACTGTGTATGTGAATGTGTATGTGAATGTGAATGTGAATGTGTATTTTAATGTGTATGTGTATGTGTATGTGTATGTGAATGTGTATGTGATTGTCAATGTGAATGTGAATGTGTATGTGAATGTGTATGTGAATGTGTATGTGAATGTGTATGTGAATGTTTATGTGAATGTGTATGTGAATGTGTATGTGAATGTGAATGTGAATGTCTATGTGAATGTGTATGTGTATGTAACCTAGGCGGTCTTAACTAAAGAAACGGTATAAGTGCAACTAGGGTATTTTGTCAATTATAAATGACATTTGTCAGTTATAAATGACAGTTGTCTAAAATGTTCAGTCTGTTTAATTACTCACACAGAGAAGCTTGAGAGGAATAGAGCGTTGTTATTTCACATTCCCAGGAATGTGAATGTGAATGTGTATGTGAATGTGTATGTGAATGTGTATGGGTATGTGTATGTGTATGTGTATGTGAATGTGATTGTGTATGTGAATGTGTATGTGAATGTGTATGTGTATGTGTATGTGTATGTGTATGTGTATGTGTATGTGTATGTGAATGTGTATTTGTATATTTATGTGTATGTGAATGTGTATGTGTATGTGTATGTGAATGTGTATGTGACTGTGTATGTGAATGTGTATGTGTATGTGAATGTGAATGTGAATGTGTATGTTAATGTGTATGTGTATGTGTATGTGAATGTGTATGTGAATGTGTATGTAAATGTGAATGTGTATGTGAATGTGTATGTGAATGTGTATGTGAATGTGTATGTGAATGTGAATGTGAATGTGTATGTGAATGTGTAGGTGTATGTAACCTAGGCGGTCTTAACTAAAGAAACGGTATAAGTGCAACTAGGGTATTTTGTCAATTATAAATGACATTTGTCAGTTATAAATGATAATTGTCTAAAATGTTCAGTCTGTTTAATTACTCACACAGAGAAGCTTGAGAGGAATAGAGCGTTGGTATTTCACATTCCCTGGAATGTAAATGTGAATGTGAATGTGAATGTGTATGTGAATGTGTATGTGTATGTGTATGTGTATGTGTATGTGAATGTGTATGTGAATGTGTATGTGAATGTGAATGTGTATGGGAATGTGTATGTGAATGTGTAGGTGAATGTGTATGTGAATGTGTATGTGAATGTGAATGTGTATGTGAATGTGTATGTGCATGTGTATGTGCATGTGTATGTGTATGTGTATGTGTATATGTATGTGCATGTGTATGTGTATGTGTATGTGTATGTGAATGTGTATGTGAATGTGTATGTGACTGTGTATGTGAATGTGTATGTGAATGTGAATGTGAATGTGTTTTGTTTGCATGTTAGAATATGTGTGTTAATTGTGTGTGCTAGTTTGTGTGTGTGTGTGTGTCTGTGTGTGTGTGTGTGTGTGTGTGTGTGTGAGAGAGAGAGAGTGTGTGTAAGATATGTACGAGTTAGCCACATTTTGAATTTTTCGATCGTGCTAATTTGCTCTTTTATCAATTATAATAGATAGAGAAACGTACCCTATTATTTTTGTGAGGGTAGATCCCCCACCCTAAGAAGGGGAAACCGAAAAAAATAGTAAAAATAGTGTGTGTGTGTGTGTGTGTTTGTTTGTGTGTGTGTGTGTGTAGGATTTGTAGAGTTAGTCACATTTTGAATTTTTGGACCGTGCTAATTTGCTCTTTTGTCAATTATAATAGATATAGAATCGTGTGAAGCATGGTATTTGACATTTTTTGCACGCTAGTTTTCCGTTATAATTGACAAACCAGCGAGGTTGCACTATCCAAAAATTAATAATACGATTTCAAATACTAGCGCAAGTGTTCCAGATTCTTTCAGGTTCAACACATTGCTATAAGCAAATACCAACGCTATATTCCTCTCAAGCTTTTCTTTCTCTCTCTCTCTCTCTCTCGTTTTGGGATAGGCTGTTTTTCAGTGTTCCAGTGTCCCTCTTCTCTGCTACCATTTTCTTCGTGCCTGTGTAGCAGTGGTGCCAGTCAATATTGTTGCTGATTAACAGAATGTACTACATTGGCAATTCAAGAAAATTTATAAGTGGCATGAAGACTAGTTGATTTCCGTTTATATTTAATTATGTTTAGTGGTGTGGATATTTTTTGTACCCCATCATTTTTGTAAGGGTAGATCCCCCGCCCTAAGAAGGGGAAACCGAATAAATTTGTCTAATAGCTTGTATGGGTCTCTTTGTGTTTTTGTGGCTGTTTGTTTGCATGTGTGTCTGTTTGTGTTTGCATGTGTTGCTGTGTGTGTGTGTGTGTGTTTCAGTACATTTATTTGTTTGTGTGTTTTGTTTGCATGTTAGAATATGTGTGTTAGTTGTGTGTGTGTGTGTGTGTGTGTGTGTGTGTGTGTGTGTGTGTGTGTGTGTGTGTGTGTGTGTGTGTAGGATATGTACGAGTTAGCCACATTTTGAATTTTTGGATCGTGCTAATTTGCTCTTTTATCAATTATAATAGATATAGAATCGTACCCTATTATTTTTGTGAGGGTAGATCCCCCGCCCTAAGAAGTGGAAACCGAATAAATAGTGTGTGTGTATGTGTGTGTGTGTGTGTGTGTGTGTTTGTGTGTGTGTGTTTTTGTGTTTGTGTGTGTGTGTGTGTGTGTGTGTAGGATTTGTAGAGTTAGTCACATTTTGAATTTTTGGACCGTGCTAATTTGCTCTTTTATCAATTATAATAGATATGGAATCGTGTGAAGCATGGTATTTGACATTTTTTGCACGCTAGTTTTCCGTTATAATTGACAAAACAGCGAGGTTGCACTATCCAAAAATTAAAAATACGATTTCAAATACTAGCGCAAGTGTTCCAGATTCTTTCCGGTTCAACACATTGCTATAAGCAAATACCAACGCTATATTCCTCTCAAGCTTTTCTTTCTCTCTCTCTCTCTCGCTTTGGGATAGGCGGGGAGGGGGTGCCCGCTGTCTTCAATTATTTATCACATAGTGTCTATTCATTGCTTCAGCTCGGCTCATCACTCTTGGCCAATTTTATTTTTCACTATTTTTTCATTTGGATAGTGACCTCCTCAGATAAGGTCTGGAGATTATTGGCAGGGGTTTGTAGTTGTACCTGATCATTTTTGTAAATGTACCTTATCCCTTTTGTGGATGCATCTAGTCCCTATTGTAGCTGTTTTCACTTATTACCCACAGTAGCTGTTTTTCAGTGTTCCAGTGTCCCTCTTCTCTGCTACCTTTTTCCTCGTGCCTGTGTAGCAGTGGTGCCAGTCAATATTGTTGCTGATTAACATAATGTACTACATTGGCAATTCAAGAAAATTTATATGTGGCATGAAGACTAGTTGATTTCCGTTTATATTTAATTATGTTTAGTGGTGTGGATATTTTTGGTACCCCATCATTTTTGTAAGGGTAGATCCCCCGCCCTAAGAAGGGGAAACCGAATAAATTTGTCAAATAGCTTGTATGGGTTTCTTTGCATTTTTGTGGCTGTTTGTGTGCATTTGTGTGTGTGTGTGCATGTGTGTGTGTTTGTGTGTGTGTGTGTGTGTGTGTGTTTGTGTGTGTGTGTGTGTGTGTGTTTGTGTGTGTGTGAGAGAGAGAGAGTGAGTGTGTGTAGTATATGTACGAGTTAGCCAGATTTTGAATTTTTGGATCGTGCTAATTTGCTCTTTTATCAATTATAATAGATATAGAATCTTACCCTATTATTTTTGTGAGGTTAGATCCCCCGCCCTAAGAAGGGGAAACCGAATAAATAGTGTGTATGTGTGTGTGTGTGTGTGTGTGTGTGTGTGTGTGTTTGTGTGTGTGTGTGTGTGTGTGTGTGTGTGTGTGTGTGTGTGTGTGTGTGTGTGTGTGTGTGTGTGTGTGTGTGTGTGTGTGTGTGTGTGTGTGTAGGATTTGTAGAGTTAGTCACATTTTGAATTTTTGGACAGTGCTAATTTGCTCTTTTATCAATTATAATAGATATGGAATCGTGTGAAGCATGGTATTTGACATTTTGCACACTAGTTTTCCGTTATAATTGACAAAACAGCGAGGTTGCACTATCCAAAAATTAAAAATACGATTTTAAATACTAGCGCAAGTGTTCCAGATTCTTTCCGGTTCAACACATTGCTATAAGCAAATACCAACGCTATATTCCTCTCAAGCTTTTCTTTCTCTCTCTCTCTCTCGCTTTGGGATAGGCGGGGAGGGGGTGCCTGCTGTCTTCAATTATTTATCACATAGTGTCTATTCATTGCTTCATTTCAGCTCATCACTCTTGGCCAATTTTATTTTTCACTATTTTTTCATTTGGATAGTGACCTCCTCAGATAAGGTCTGGGGATTATTGGCAGGGGTTCCGGTAGGAAATTTATAATTTTAATCAAATTAAGTCAAATATAATTGCTAAAAAATTCTTAATTCAATACACTTTGAACATTTTTCAACATGGGTACTAAATCAAGCAGCCTTATTTAATCTATAGAACTTGTGTTTCTATAATGCTTGTGTAATTATACTGTAATGTGCTATTTAAGAAAATAAAATAAACCTTATTTAATAAAGATCATAAGTAAATTCAACTCCCAGAGAACTCCACAAAAATTCTGCATTCTAGCATAAGCTTTGCTCTGATTGGCTGAGCTAGCTTGAAGCTTTGCTCTGATTGGACCAGCTAGTACGCCTACCTGATTTCTTATTGGCTGAGCTAGTTCGTCATCTGATTTCTGATCCGCCCAGTAATGCCCTGATTGGCCGAGCTAGTTTGCCGATCTGATTTGTGATTGGCCTTTACTGACTACTAATTGACACACTCTAGTATTAAATATCTTAATTAATATTTTTGAAAAATGAGTAAAATGTAGAGAAAATGCTTATCCCCCTTGGGATAAGGACAATTGGTAATTAAAATTTCTAAAAGGCAAGGTAGAACCTCCAAGAGACTGACTCTAGTTCTGCATTACCCTCTTAATTATTCACCTACCCTATTAAGGGGAAATTTTACACCAGGGGGATTGCAGCCCCCCCCAGGAATGCTTTAGAAGGCCTTAGGACCCCTCTAACCAAATAATGGCAATTTTCAATTGACAAATGTCAATTATAGCTGACAATCGGCAATTATAATTGGTAAGAGGCAAGGTAGAACCTGCAAAAGATTGACCCTACTTCAGCATTGTGGAGAACATCCAAGAGACTGACTCTAGTTCAGCATTACCCTCTTAATTACTAGCCTACCCTAATAAGGGGAAATTTTACACTGGGGGGGATTGCCTCCCCCCCCAGGACTGCTTTAGAAGGCCTTAGTACCCCTCTAACCAAATAATGGCAATTGTCAATTGACATTTGTCAATTATAACTGAGAATCTGCAATTATAATTGCTAAGAGGCAAGGTAGAACCTCCAACAGATTGATTCTACTTCAGCATTGTGGAGAACCTCCAAGAGACTGACTTTAGTTCAGCATTACCCTCTTAATTATTAACCTACCCTATTAAGGGGAAATTTTACACTGGTGGGGATTGCCTCCCCCCCCCCCCCCAGGACTGCTTTAGAAGGCCTTAGGACCGCTCTAACCAAATAATGGCAATTGTCAATTGACAATTGTCAGTTATAACTGACAATCGGCAATTATAATTGCTAAGAGGCAAGGTAGAACCTCCAAAAGATTGACTCTACTTCAGCATTGCGGAGAACCACAAAGAGACTGACTCTGGTTCAGCATTACCCTCCTAATTATTAACCTACCCTATTAAGGGGAAATTTTACACTGGGAGGATTCCTTCCCCCCCCCACGACTGCTTTAGAAGGAATTAGGACCCCTCTAACCAAATAATGGCAATTGTCAATTGACAATTGTCAATTATAACTGACAATCGGCTATTATAATTGCTAAGAGGCAAGGTAGAACCTCCAACAGATTGACTCTACTTCAGCATTGTGGAGTAAAATGCATGAGAGAAAAATTTTCGATTGAACTGCTGTCAACCAGTATATTTTCCCCGGGGAAACCCAAGAACAGGGTCTACCATATCCCACCCCCCTAGGACATAAAAGGTATAGGATCGTATAGAACCTCCAACTGATTGACTCTAGTTCAGCTTTGGGGTAAAATTATGATAGGTATAGGATCGTATAGAACCTCCAACAGATTGACTCTAGTTCAGCTTTGGGGTAAAATTGACCTTGATGCCCATTTAACTAGACAAACTGTCTTGGCTTTTTCTACAACTGAACGTAACTGGACTTTTCCCACAGCTATTCCCTTTTCAATTCAAAAATCAACGGACTCGATCGAGGCCTTTGGCCTCGACCTGAATCCAAAAAAAACTACTCTCCCTATGTGCGCGAAGCGCACACAGGGAGAGACACATATGAAACCTAACCTGACTTTTCCCACAACTATTCGTTTTTAAATTCAAAAATCAACAGACTCGGTCGAGACCTTCGGCCTCAACCTCGATCCGAAAAAAAATTACACAGAATGACACATACGAAACCTAATCTGATTTTTCCCAAAACTTTCCCCTTTTCAATTCAAAAAATCAACGGCCTTTGACCTCGACCTCAATCCAACAAAAAACTACTCTCCCTATGTGCGCAAATCTTACACAGGGAGAGACACATATGAAACCTAACCTGACTTTTACCACAACTATTCTTTTTTCAATTCAAAAATCAATGGACTCGGTCGAGGCCTGCTAAATGCCAAGGTACAGCCTCCAACAGATCAATTCTAGTTCAGCATTACCCTCTTAAATATATAAAATACGATTTCAAATACTAGTGCAAGTGCTTAAGATTCTTTCCTATGATTCTCTATGTCTCCTGGAACTCAATTCTAAGAGTACAAACCTAAAGGAGGAAGTTTTATTTATTTTTAATTTTTTTTTATATTTCAGACTAATGGCCAAGTGCACTTTATAGTTGCAAGTCCTTTTTTCGCATCTTTATAACTGAAAAATAAAAAATTTATGGACCAAGAATAACGCAAGACCTAGTAAAGTGTTATTATATGACATTAATCACGAATAGGAATAGCTGCTGACAGTCTGACTAAAAATCTGAACAATTTCTCCTGATCTAAAAATTATGTCTTATTTTGAATTTTTACATCGTGTGACCTCGCTCTTTTATCAATTATAATAGGTATAGGATCGTATAGAACCTCCAACAGGTTGCCTCTACTTCAGCTTTGGGGTAAAATTAACCTTGACTTGATGCCCATTTAGCTGGACAAACTGTCTTGGCTTTTTCAACAATTGACCGTAACTTGACTTTTCCCACAACTATTCCCTTTTCAATTCAAAAATCAACAGACTTGGTCGAAGCCTTCGACCTCGACCAAGTCTGTTGCCTTGGCTGAGGTCGACAGTCTGTTGACTGTTGACTGAAGTCCAGGCCAAAGGCCGAGGCCTTCGGCCTCGACCTCACTATCCCCTTTTCAATTCAAATATCAACGGATCTCGGTCCTCGACCTCGATTCGGGCCTGTGTGCGCGAAGTGCACACATACAAAACCTAACCTGACTTTTCCCAAAACTTTCCCATTTTCAATTCAAATATCAACGGATCTCGGTCGAGGCCTTCGGCCTCGACCTCGATCCGAAAAAAAATACTCTCCCTGTGTGCCCGAGACATATGTGTGGAGAGACATATACGGACCTCTACAGCCAAAGACTACAACTCTTTACAATTGGCCTGATTTTATTTTAAAGTGCGGGTGCCCGAAGGGCACCCGCATAGTTGCATTAACAATCACCAAATGACCTCTCAATCACACTCGTCGACTGAGTACAGCTACTCAGGTGAACGGATGCTTAAGACCGAGGTTAGACCGTTCCTCAAACGATAACCTTTTGCTACACTAATACCAACGAAATGTGTCATTTGGACTGACATTCACTTTATCCAATGTCAACTCTTTGTGCTCTTCCTACAAAGAACACATGGGCTCTCTCTCCTTATCGTCTCTCCCAGGACACTATCCAATCACCAATTCCTCACTATTTCCATTCAGCTCTCACCCACTAGATACAGCTTTCCCCCGTTCCATTCACTAATTCCATTCTTCCTTGCAGGCTCTCGTTTTCTTACGAGAGCCCCCGTCTGCAAAAGCAAGATCCAATTTATTATTGCTGTCAAATATCCAACTACCATCTGCCTCATGCTATTCCAAAGGAAGAGCAAATTCAATCTCTCTCCTGGGAGTCTCTCCTGGCACACTAGCCCCACCATTCCTTAACAATCCGTTGAGCACTCCTTTGTTCAACAAAGGGCCCCATGAATGACGCTGCACAAGGGTACCACTTGAGTTTTTCAGGAGCTCAAAAGCGGAAATTGGCAGCCTTGAAGAAGGAGAAAGAGGCAGAAAATCAGTCTTCTCCGAGTAGATGTGTTTAGAAACAGAAACCGTTACCATGTGTCTCAGAGCTATTTTTTGAAATCCCGACCGGATCTGGTGACATTAGGGTTGGGTGACCTAAAATCTTGGAAAACACTTACAGTGAAAGGATTGGGATGAAAATTGGTGGGAAAAATAAGCAAAAGTCCTAGATACGTCATTGACATAACTGGAAAAGATCCGCTCTCCCTAGGGAGTTGGCGGGGAAGGGTTAATTTGAAAAAATTAGAAAAAATGAGGTATTTTTAAATTACGAAGAAATGATTGGATCTCAATGAAACTTCAAATTTAGCATGACCTCGTAACTCAGATCTATTACTTTAAATCCAGACCGGATCCAGTGTCATGGGGGGGGGCAGATATTTTTGAAAACACTTAAAGCGGAGAAATTAGGATCTAACTTGGTGGGAAGGATAAGCACAAGTCCAAGATTTCTGATGGAAATAGCCAGACTAGATTCGCTCTCTTTGGTGGAATTGGGGGGGGGGGAGTACTTTGGAAAAATTAAAAAAATTGAGGCATTTGTAACTTACGAAAAGGTGATCAGATCTTAATGAAATAGTATCTTTAGAAGGATCTTGTATTTTAAAACTCTCATTTTAATTCCCAACCTGATCTGGTGAGACTGGGGGGAGTTGGAGGGGGAAACCAAAAACTGTGTCTAACCATTAGGAGAATTTTTGGGTTTCCTAGCTGAAACTCTATATTACCGGATGTAAGAAAGAACCTTTTTTGGTTTACTGCGTTAATTTTACTTGACTTAACACGTGGTTGTACCATTGTAATTGCCATCGCTGAATATATTTGCTTCTTTCAGGTTAATGGAAATGCATAGACTGGTTTCGAACTTGCCATTCCCACGGCTGATAAAAATTGTGTTTCACCTATTTGTGAAATTCTGGATAGTCCTAGCTGAAGTTCTGTATGAATGTGTGTAAAAAAAGCTTTTCTTTGGTTCACTGTGGTAATTATACTTGAATTAACACCATGGTTGCACCATTGTAATTGCTATTGCTGAAAATATTTGCTTCTTTGAGGATGATGGAAATGCATAGACTGTGTCTGAACTTGCCATTCCCCCGGCTGATAAAATTGTGTCTCATCTATTGGTGAAATTTTTGGATATTCCTAGCTTAAACAAAAATACAATTATTTTTATATATATAGATTATACAGCCCAGTAAAGTTTGTAGAAAAATTTAATTTTTTAATATTTTAAAATAAACTGTATAATTATAACCAATTCCGAAAATAATATTTATTCTTCAATAAACCAAAAATGATATTTTTATCTCAGTTGTATTTAAATGTAGCATGGAATGAACTAAATTATGTCTACAGCAGTAGCAGCACATTTGTTCTGTTGTGGATAGAACTCTAATCTATGTAAACCAAAAAATTTAAATCAGAAAATATTGTGATGAAACATAATTGTCATTTTAATTCATAATGCTATGAGATAAAACATACATGATATGAGAATTTGTATGTATTGGAAGTAATCACAGTATGAGCGGTGACGTCAACCTAAGAAAAAACAAAAACATCATATACCATCATTAAATGAAGCGAAAAAACTCAAAAATGGTGTCAGGCAACACAATCAAAACCGCTTTAACCATCGTGCTTAAGACACCGATAAGAAATAGTAACAGTCCTTTTGCTTAAAGAACAAGGAAAATGCACTAGCTCGAAAAGAAACGAAAGTTGCTGCAATCCTAATAGCTTTTATTGAAAACATATTTTGTTCTTTAGTTATGTCCGCAAATAATGGAGCACTAAAAAATCGTAAAAGACTGTTTAGTGGCTTACTTTAAAGACATTGCTACATAAAATGGTTTTGTAGTTAACAATAAACATTATTAAAAATTAAGTTAATGCTTTGCCATAACGTTGATGATCTTCTAACAAAATATTGCCCACCCTGTATCTTTTTATAAGTCCGTTCTCTGGAACATTATGCCATGTTTCCCTGACTTCAAAGCATAGTTCTCTGAACTTTCACTTATTATATCAACAGAGATAAAAATTGTATTTCCCTGTGTTTAATCATCGAAAAATTGAGTCTCATCATTGTTGTTGAGATAGCTGCAACCTAGTCAAAAAACAACATATCCCAAAGTAAATTAATTACTCAAGATAGCAATATTCTTGTAATAATAAATATTGTAGCTAACAATAAACATTATTGAAAATTAAATCCCTGCTTGACCGTAAAATTGATGATCTTTCAACAAAATAAGGCCTACCAATTATCTTTTTAAAAGTTCCTTCTCTAGAATTCTATGCCACATTTCCCAGACTTCAAAGCAAAGCTCTCTGGAGTTTTTTTTAAATTTTAATTGACTAATATTTAAAAAAAATGCATGAGGCAGAAATCGAACCTGCGACCTTCCGGACTAAGTCCAACGCATCTCCCACTGTTCTACACAAGCCTGTCAATAAGACTCAACTATAAAGTACTTGATTGTATAGTATCGCTTTAACGTCATTTTCAGGTGGAATTAGGCTGTTTAAAGATCTTGAACATATGTTTTAATGATAACTTTTATTTCTGACCCTGAGGAATAGTGATGACAGAGTTCAGGTCACACACTGGAGGTTCTTGCTAACGAACAAATGGCTGAACCTATTTTTCTTTGCTTTTCTTTGGAAAACTGTTGCTAAGATTTATAAGAGATTCTTAATTTTGAAGAAAGACATACATAGTATTTTTGTAGACAAGGACGTCTTCTTGGCTGCCCAAGTTCTTGGCTGACCGTTATTTTAGATATGATCATTGATCATCGTAAATTACTTGAAATATTTAGATTTTTTTTTCATTTAATCAATTGATTAAGCAGGTGCAAAAATCTGAATTGTTTTCGTTTCTTTCTTTATTCCAGAGGTTTTAACTATAATTGAGACTTACACTTGCAAATATGACTCAAAAATAAGAATAAACAGTACATTAATGAACTCATTAATGATCCTAAACTCTTAAAAACCGAATTTTTCAAACAATATATACATTAAAGAATTGGCTGAAATTTTTATTCTTATTATGAAAATTGGAGGCAAACACACGTAAAAAGTCAAACGATCAAAATAAGACTCTCAACATCATATCTAGGATATGTGACAACTCTACTGCAGAGGTTTCAAACACCTACCAAATAAACTGTGGAATATTTTACAATACATACAAATTCTCATATCATGTATGTTTTATCTGATAGCATTATGAAATAAAATGACAATTATGTCTCATCAGAATATTTTCTTATTTAAATTTTTCGGTTTACATAGATTAGAGCTCTATCCATAACAGAATAAGTGTGCTGGTACTGCTGTACATGAGTTTTTCAGGAGCTCAAAAGCGGAAATTGGCAGCCTTGAAGAAGGAGAAAGAGGCAGAAAATCAGTCTTCTTCGAGTAGATGTGTTTAGAAACAGAAACCGTTACCATGTGAACTGGTTGAGCGAGTAAGTGCAAGTTTGTTTTTCTGTTCTTTTGGGTTTCAATATTCTCTGCAACTCACAGTTTTGCGGCTTAAAAGAGCTGAATTTGGGCGGAAAAGGATTTTCTGTGTTTTTATGGCATTTGGTATCTACCAAATGACATATAGCGATCGCAAATTCTGTCGGCCTGTCGGTCTGTCCAGGTTTTGCTACCTTAGGCACTTCCAGGTCAGCTAGGACGATGAAATTTGGCAGGTTTATTGGGAACCAGAATAGATTAGATTAGAAATTGTCTTTTTCTCGATTTAACCATCTGATATGGGGAGTGGGGGGATTGTAAAACCGGAAAAATTTGAAAAAATTAGGCATTTTTAACTTACGAATGGGCGATCGGATATTAATGAAATTTGATTACTGGAAGGATATCGTGTTTCAGATCTCTTATTTTAAATCCCGACCGGATCCGGTGACATTGCAGGGAGTTGGGGGTGGAGGGGAGCAAAAATCTTCGAAAATGCTTAGAGTTGAGGGATCGGGATGAAACTTGGTTGGAAAAATAATCATAAGTCCAGATATGCGATTGACATAACCGGAACGGATCCGCTCTCTTTGAGGGGCCTCTTTTCCAAATTATTTGGAATGCAGAACAAGAAAAATTAAGATACTTTCTCAATGTTTTTAAACAGCAGGACACAGATATTAAGTTCACCATTGAACTTGAAAATAACCGCAATTTACCCTTCTTAGATGTCCTCATTACAAAACGAGAAATCAGGTTGGAATTTAGCGTGTATAGAAAGCCAACTCATAGTTATAAATATCTAAGATAAGACTCCTAAAACAACCCTATAGTCGAAAATTCTGTAGTCTATTCATTGGTTGATAGAGCATTTCTGGTGTGCTCCTCTGATACTGAGCTGAAGGCTGAACTTGATTATATAAGAGATGTTCTTATAGGTAACGGATACCCCCAAAAAGTCACTGACAAGATTATTTCCAGGAGAAAGATGAGCGGAATTACCAAGACTTTTGCTACTAAGATTGAAGATGATAAATCCCTTTTGTTTTTACCTTATATCAAGGGCATTACTGACATTTTAAGTTCCAAACTCACTAAGCTTGGCCTTAAGGTGTTTTTACCCTCAGAAAGGACTATTTCCTCCTTTTTGAACAAAGGCAAGACTAAGATTGTTTCAGATCCACCAGGGGTAAATGAGATTCCTTGCAGCTGTGGTGATACCTATATAGGTCGTACCATGAGACCTCTACATCACCGATTAAAAAACATGCTGATTCCATTGATGCCTGCCTTAAAATAACAAAGTTAAAGGAGGAAGATAATTTCTCTGCATTGGCCCATCATATCTATGAAGACCTTTCCACTCCATTGAGTTTGACCAAGCCCAACTTATTGCTATTGTCCCACAACTCTTAAAGTAGAAAATCAGAGAAGCTTTGGAAATTGCTAAAAATAAACCAGCCATCAATAAAGACAATGGTGAGTTTCATATAAGCGAAATTTGGGAACCCATCACCCATAAATTGAAAACTCACAAGAAAACCCACCCCTTTCCTAAACGCCCAACCTCTTTAAGATCCACTAGGACAGCAGCCATCAATGCCTTTATCAAAATTCAGGCCATGGGACAACAATAATTCCAGGTTCAGCTCATCATTAGTGTTGTTCAGTGTTTTTAGTTTTATTTATTTAGTTTGTTTACTTTTTGTCAAGAAATTTGAATTTAACCTGTTGATGACAGGCACAGGTCATTTCGTAATTATTGTTAGAAGAAAAATCAATCACCTGACATCCAAAGCTTAGGTAAGCTTATTACCATCTATTACTATTATGTTTAAAAGTTAAGTTTGCCTAGGAGTGATTTGATCTTAATGAAATTTGACATTTGTCAAATTTATCTTTTTAAAAGTTACTTCTCTAGAATTCTATGCCACATTTCCAGACTTCAAAGCATAGCTCTCTGGAACTTTTTTTGAAATTTTAATTGACTAATATTTAAAAAAAATTCTTGTGGCAGGAATAGAACCTACGATCTTCCGAACTAAGTCCAATGCATCTCCCACTGTGTTACACAGGCTTGTCAAAAAGACTCAACTGTAGAGTAATTGATTGTATAGTATCACTTTAACGTCATTTTCAGGTGGAATTAGGCTGTTTAAAAATCTTGAACATTTGTTTTAATGATAAATTTTATTTCTGACCCTGAGGAATAGTGAAGACAGAGTTCAGGTCACACACTGTAGGTTCTTGCTAACGAACAAGGAAAATAAAGCTATGGTTGAACTTATTTTTCTTCAAATGCTATAACGTTGATGATCTTCTAACAAAATATTGCCCACCCCGTATCTTTTTAAAAGTCCGTTCTCTGGAATATTATGCCATGTTTCCGTGTCTTCAAAGCATAGTTCTCTGAACTTTCTCTTGTTATATCAATAGAGATAAAAATTGTATTTCCCTGTGTTTAATCATCACAAAATTGAGTCTCATCATTGTTGTTGAGATTACTGCAACCTAGTCAAAAAAATCACATATTCCAAAGTAAATTCATTACTCTAGATAGCAAGATTCTTGTAATAATAAACATTGTAGCTAACAATAGACACTATTAAAACTTAAATCCCTGCTTGACCATAAAATTAATGATCGTTCAACAAAAAAAGGCCTACCAATTATCTTTTTAAAAGTTCCTTCTCTAGAATTTTATGCCACATCTCCCAGACTTCAAAGTTTAGCTCTCTGGAACTTTTTTTAAATTTTAATTGACTAATATTAAAAAAATTGCCTGTGGCAGGATTCGAACCTGCAACTTTCAGGACTAAGTCCAACGCATCTGCCATCTTGCTACACAGGCTTGTCAAAAAGACTCAACTATAAAGTACTTGATTGTATAGTATCGCTTTAACGTCATTTTCAGGTGGAATTAGGCTGTTTAAAACCCACCCCTTTCCTAAAGGCCAAACCTCTTTAAGATCCACTAGGACAGCAGCCATCAATGCCTTTATCAAAATTCAGGCCAAGGGACAACAATAATTCCAGGTTCAGCTCATCATTAGTGTTGTTCAGTGTTTTTAGTTTTATTTATTTAATTTGTTTACTTTTTGGCAAGAAATTTGAATTTAACCTGTTGATGACAGGCACAGTTCCTTTCGTAATTATTGTTAGAAGAAAAATCAATCACCTGACATCCATAGCTTAGGTAAGCTTATTACCATCTATTACTATTATAAATAAAAGTTAGGTTTGCCTAGGAGTGATCTGATGTTAATGAAATTTGACATTTTGAAGGATATCGTGTCTCAGAGCTATTTTTTGAAATCCCGACCGGATCTGGTGACATTAGGGTTGGGTGACCTAAAATCTTGGAAAACACTTACAGTGAAAGGATTGGGATGAAAATTGGTGGGAAAAATAAGCAAAAGTCCTAGATACGTCATTGACATAACTGGAAAAGATCCGCTCTCCCTAGGGAGTTGGCGGGGAAGGGTTAATTTGAAAAAGTTAAAAAAAATGAGGTATTTTTAAATTACGAAGGAATGATTGGATCTCAATGAAACTTCAAATTTATCATGACCTCGTAACTCAGATCTATTACTTTAAATCCCGACCGGATCCAGTGTCATGGGGGGGGGGGGGGCAGATATCTTTGAAAATACTTAAAGCGGAGAAATTAGGATCTAACTTGGTGGGAAGGATAAGCACAAGTCCAAGATTTCTGATGGAAATAGCCAGACTAGATTCGCTCTCTTTGGTGGAATTGGGGGGGGAGTACTTTGGAAAAATTAAAAAAATTGAGGCATTTGTAACTTACGAAAAGGTGATCGGATCTTAATGAAATAGTATCTTTAGAAGGATCTTGTATTTTAAAACTCTCATTTTAATTCCCAACCTGATCTGGTGAGACTGGGGGGGAGTTGGAGGGGGAAACCAAAAACTGTGTCTAACCATTAGGAGAATTTTTGGGTTTCCTAGCTGAAACTCTATATTACCGGGTGTAAGAAAGAACCTTTTTTGGTTTACTGCGTTAATTTTACTTGACTTAACACGTGGTTGTACCATTGTAATTGCCATCGCTGAATATATTTGCTTCTTTCAGGTTAATGGAAATGCATAGACTGGTTTCGAACTTGCCATTCCCACGGCTTATAAAAATTGTGTTTCACCTATTTGTGAATTTCTGGATAGTCCTAGCTGAAGTTCTGTATGAATGTGTGTAAAAAAAGCTTTTCTTTGGTTTACTGTGGTAATTATACTTGAGTTAACACCATGGTTGCACCATTGTAATTGCTATTGCTGAAAATATTTGCTTCTTTGAGGATGATGGAAATGCATAGACTGTGTCTGAACTTGCCATTCCCCCGGCTGATAAAATTGTGTCTCATCTATTGGTGAAATTTTTGGATATTCCTAGCTTAAACAAAAATACAATTATTTTTATATATATAGATTATACAGCCTAGTAAAGTTTGTAGAAAAATGTAATTTTTTAATATTTTAAAATAAACTGTATAATTATAACCAATTCCGAAAATAATATCTATTCTTCAATAAACCAAAAATGATATTTTTTATCTCAGTTGTATTTAAATGTAGCATGGAATGAACTAAATTATGTCTACAGCAGTAGCAGCACACTTGTTCTGTTGTGGATAGAACTCTAATCTATGTAAACCAAAAAATTTAAATAAGAAAATATTCGAATGAAACATAATTGTCATTTTATTTCATAATGCTATGAGATAAAACATACATTATATGAGAATTTGTATGTATTGGAAGTAATCACAGTATGAGCGGTGACGTCAACCTAAGAAAAAACAAAAACATCATATACCATCATTAAATGAAGCGAAAAAACTCAAAAATGGTGTCAGGCAACACAATCAAAACCACTTTAACCACCGTGCTTAAGACACCGATAAGAAATAGTAACAGTCCTTTTGCTTAAAGAACAAGGAAAATGCACTAGCTCGAAAAGAAACGAAAGTTGCTGCAATCCTAATAGCTTTTATTGAAAACATATTTTGTTCTTTAGTTATGTCCGCAAATAATGGAGCACTAAAAAATCGTAAAAGACTGTTTAGCGGCTTACTTTAAAGACATTGCTACATAAAATGGTTTTGTAGTTAACAATAAACATTATTAAAATTAAGTTAATGCTTTGCCATAACGTTGATGATCTTCTAACAAAATATTGCCCACCCTGTATCTTTTTATAAGTCCGTTCTCTGGAATATTATGCCATGTTTCCCTGACTTCAAAGCATAGTTCTCTGAACTTTCACTTATTATATCAACAGAGATAAAAATTGTATTTCCCTGTGTTTAATCATCGAAAAATTGAGTCTCATCATTGTTGTTGAGATAGCTGCAACCTAGTCAAAAAACAACATATCCCAAAGTAAATTAATTACTCAAGATAGCAATATACTTGTAATAATAAATATTGTAGCTAACAATAAACATTATTGAAAATTAAATCCCTGCTTGACCGTAAAATTGATGATCTTTCAACTAAATAAGGCCTACCAATTATCTTTTTAAAAGTTCCTTCTCTAGAATTCTATGCCACATTTCCCAGACTTCAAAGCATAGCTCTCTGGAAATTTTTTTAAATTTTAATTGACTAATATTTAAAAAAAATGCATGAGGCAGGAATCGAACCTGCGACCTTCCGGACTAAGTCCAACGCATCTCCCACTGTTCTACACAAGCCTGTAAAAAGACTCAACTATAAAGTACTTGATTGTATAGTATCGCTTTAACGTCATTTTCAGGTGGAATTAGGCTGTTTAAAGATCTTGAACATATGTTTTAATGATAACTTTTATTTCTGACCCTGATGAATAGTGATGACAGAGTTCAGGTCACACACTGTAGGTTCTTGCTAACGAACAAATGGCTGAACTTATTTTTCTTTGCTTTTCTTTGGAAAACTGTTGCTAAGATTTATAAGAGATTCTTAATTTTGAGGAAAGACATACATAGTATTTTTGTAGACAAGGACGTCTTCTTGGCTGACCAAGTTCTTGGCTGACCCTTATTTTAGATATGATCTTTGATCATCGTAAATTACTTGAAATATCTAGATTTTTTTTCATTTAATCAATTGATTAAGCAGGTGCAAAAATCTGAATTGTTTTCGTTTCTTTCTTTATTCCAGAGGTTTTAACTATAATTGAGACTTACACTTGCAAATATGACTCAAAAATAAGAATAAACAGTACATTAATGAACTCATTAATGATCCTAAACTCTTAAAAACAGAATTTTTCAAACAATATATACATTAAAGAATTGGCTGAAATTTTTATTCTTATTATGAAAATTGGAGGCAAACACACGTAAAAAGTCAAACGATCAAAATAAGACTCTCAACATCATATCTAGGATATGTGACAACTCTACTGCAGAGGTTTCAAACACCTACCAAATAAACTGTGGAATATTTTACAATACATACAAATTCTCATATCATGTATGTTTTATCTGATAGCATTATGAAATAAAATGACAATTATGTCTCATCAGTTTATTTTCTTATTTAAATTTTTCGGTTTACATAGATTAGAGCTCTATCCATAACAGAATAAGTGTGCTGGTACTGCTGTACATGAGTTTTTCAGGAGCTCAAAAGCGGAAATTGGCAGCCTTGAAGAAGCAGAAAGAGGCAGAATATCAGTCTTCTCCGAGTAGATGTGTTTAGAAACAGAAACCGTTACCATATGAACTGGTTGAGCGAGTAAGTGCAAGTTTGTTTTTCTGTTCTTTTGGGTTTCAATATTCTCTACAACTCACAGCTTTGCGGCTTAAAAGGGCTGAATTTGGGCGGAAAAGGATTTTCTGTGTTTTTATGGCATTTGGTATCTACCAAATGACATATAGCGATCGCAAATTCTGTCGGCCTGTCGGTCTGTCCAGGTTTTGCTACCTTAGGCACTTCCAGGTCAGCTAGGACGATGAAATTTGGCAGGTTTATTGGGAACCAGAATAGATTAGATTAGAAATTGTCTTTTCTCGATTTAACCATCTGATCTGGGGAGTGGGGGGATTGTAAAACCGGAAAAATTTGAAAAAATTAGGCATTTTTAACTTACAAATGGGCGATCGGATATTAATGAAATTTGATTACTGTAAGGATATCGTGTTTCACATCTCTTATTTTAAATCCCGACCGGATCCGGTGACATTGCAGGGAGTTGGGGGTGGAGGGGAGCAAAACTCTTCGAAAATGCTTAGAGTTGAGGGATCGGGATGAAACTTGGTTGGAAAAATAATCATAAGTCCAGATATGCGATTGACATAACCGGAACGGATCCGCTCTCTTTGAGGGGCCTCTTTTCCAAATTATTTGGAATGCAGAACAAGAAAAATTAAGATACTTTCTCAATGTTTTTAAACAGCAGGACACAGATATTAAGTTCACCATTGAACTTGAAAATAACCGCAATTTACCCTTCTTAGATGTCCTCATTACAAAACGAGAAACCAGGTTGGACTTTAGCGTGTATAGAAAGCCAACTCATAGTTATAAATATCTAAGATAAGACTCCTAAAACAACCCTATAGTCGAAAATTCTGTAGTCTATTCATTGGTTGATAGAGCATTTCTGGTGTGCTCCTCTGATACTGAGCTGAAGGCTGAACTTGATTATATAAGAGATGTTCTTATAGGTAACGGATACCCCCAAAAAGTCACTGACAAGATTATTTCCAGGAGAAAGATGAGCGGAATTACCAAGACTTTTGCTACTAAGATTGAAGATGATAAATCCCTTTTGTTTTTACCTTATATCAAGGGCATTACTGACATTTTAAGTTCCAAACTCACTAAGCTTGGCCTTAAGGTGTTTTTACCCTCAGAAAGGACTATTTCCTCCTTTTTGAACAAAGGCAAGACTAAGATTATTTCAGATCCACCAGGGGTAAATGAGATTCCTTGCAGCTGTGGTGATACCTATATAGGTCGTACCATGAGACCTCTACATCAACGATTAAAAAAACATGCTGATTCCATTGATGACTGCCTTAAAATAACAAAGTTAAAGGAGGAAGATAATTTCTCTGCATTGGCCCATCATATCTATAAAGACCTTTCCACTCCATTGAGTTTGACCAAACCCAACTTATTGCTATTGTCCCACAACTCTTAAAGTAGAAAATCAGAGAAGCTTTGGAAATTGCTAAAAATAAACCAGCCATCAATAAAGACAATGGTGAGTTTCATATAAGCGAAATTTGGGAACCCATCACCCATAAATTGAAAACTCACAAGAAAACCCACCCCTTTCCTAAACGCCCAACCTCTTTAAGATCCACTAGGACAGCAGCCATCAATGCCTTTATCAAAATTCAGGCCATGGGACAACAATAATTCCAGGTTCAGCTCATCATTAGTGTTGTTCAGTGTTTTTAGTTTTATTTATTTAGTTTGTTTTGTTTTTGGCAAGAAATTTGAATTTAACCTGTTGATGACAGGCACAGGTCCTTTCGTAATTATTGTTAGAAGAAAAATCAATCACCTGACATCCATAGCTTAGGTAAGCTTATTACCATCTATTACTATTATGTTTAAAAGTTAGGTTGGCCTAGGAGTGATTTGATCTTAATGAAATTTGACATTTGTCAAATTTATCTTTTTAAAAGTTACTTCTCTAGAATTCTATGCCACATTTCCAGACTTCAAAGCATAGCTCTCTGGAACTTTTTTTGAAATTTTTTTGACTAATATTTAAAAAAATTTCCTGTGGCAGGAATAGAACCTACGACCTTCCGAACTAAGTCCAATGCATCTCCCACTGTGTTACACAGGCTTGTCAAAAAGACTCAACTGTAGAGTAATTGATTGTATAGTATCACTTTAACGTCATTTTCAGGTGGAATTAGGCTGTTTAAAAATCTTGAACATTTGTTTTAATGATAAATTTTATTTCTGACCCTGAGGAATAGTGAAGACAGAGTTCAGGTCACACACTGTAGGTTCTTGCTAACGAACAAGGAAAATAAAGCTATGGTTGAACTTATTTTTCTTCAAATGCCATAACGTTGATGATCTTCTAACAAAATATTGCCCACCCGTATCCTTTTAAAAGTCCGTTCTCTGGAATATTATGCCATGTTTCCCTGTCTTCAAAGCATAGTTCTCTGAACTTTCACTTGTTATATCAACAGAGATAAAAATTGTATTTCCCTGTGTTTAATCATCACAAAATTGAGTCTCATCATTGTTGTTGAGATTACTGCAACCTAGTCAAAAAACCACATATTCCAAAGTAAATTCATTACTCTAGATAGCAAGATTCTTGTAATAATAAACATTGTAGCTAACAATAAACACTATTAAAACTTAAATCCCTGCTTGACCATAAAATTAATGATCGTTCAACAAAAAAAGGCCTACCAATTATCTTTTTAAAAGTTCCTTCTCTAGAATTTTATGCCACATCTCCCAGACTTCAAAGCATAGCTCTCTGGAAATTTTTTAAATTTTAATTGACTAATATTTAAAAAAAATGCATGAGGCAGGAATCGAACCTGCGACCTTCCGGACTAAGTCCAACGCATCTCCCACTGTTCTACACAAGCCTGTCAAAAAGACTCAACTATAAAGTACTTGATTGTATAGTATCGCTTTAACGTCATTTTCAGGTGGAATTAGGCTGTTTAAAGATCTTGAACATATGTGTTAATGATATCTTTTATTTCTGACCCTGAGGAATAGTGATGACAGAGTTCAGGTCACACACTGTAGGTCCTTGCTAACGAACAAGGAAAATAAAGCTATGGCTGAACTTATTTTTCTTTGCTTTTCTTTGGAAAACTGTTGCTAAGATTTATAAGAGATTCTTAATTTTGAGGAAAGACATACATAGTATTTTTGTAGACAAGGACGTCTTCTTGGCTGACCAAGTTCTTGGCTGACCGTTATTTTAGATATGATCTTTGATCATCGTAAATTACTTGAAATATCTAGATTTTTTTTCATTTAATCAATTGATTAAGCAGGTGCAAAAATCTGAATTGTTTTCGTTTCTTTCTTTATTCCAGAGGTTTTAACTATAATTGAGACTTACACTTGCAAATATGACTCAAAAATAAGAATAAACAGTACATTAATGAACTCATTAATGATCCTAAACTCTTAAAAACAGAATTTTTCAAACAATATATACATTAAAGAATTGGCTGAAATTTTTATTCTTATTATGAAAATTGGAGGCAAACACACGTAAAAAGTCAAACGATCAAAATAAGACTCTCAACATCATATCTAGGATATGTGACAACTCTACTGCAGAGGTTTCAAACACCTACCAAATAAACTGTGGAATATTTTACAATACATACAAATTCTCATATCATGTATGTTTTATCTGATAGCATTATGAAATAAAATGACAATTATGTCTCATCAGAATATTTTCTTATTTAAATTTTTCGGTTTACATAGATTAGAGCTCTATCCATAACAAAATAAGTGTGCTGGTACTGCTGTACATGAGTTTTTCAGGAGCTCAAAAGCGGAAATTGGCAGCCTTGAAGAAGGAGAAAGAGGCAGAAAATCAGTCTTCTCCGAGTAGATGTGCTTAGAAACAGAAACCGTTACCATGTGAACTGGTTGAGCGAGTAAGTGCAAGTTTGTTTTTCTGCTCTTTTGGGTTTCAATATTCTCTGCAACTCACAGTTTTGCGGCTTAAAAGAGCTGAATTTTGGCGGAAAAGGATTTTCTGTGTTTTTATGGCATTTGGTATCTACCAAATGACATATAGCGATCGCAAATTCTGTCGGCCTGTCGGTCTTTCCAGGTTTTGCTACCTTAGGCACTTCCAGGTCAGCTAGGACGATGAAATTTGGCAGGTTTATTAGGAACCAGAATAGATTAGATTAGAAATTGTCTTTTTCTCGATTTAACCATCTGATATGGGGAGTAGGGGGATTGTAAAACCGGAAAAAATTGAAAAAATTAGGCATTTTTAACTTACGAAGGGGCGATCGGATATTAATGAAATTTGATTACTGGAAGGATATCGTGTTTCAGATCTCTTATTTTAAATTCCGACCGGATCCGGTGACATTGCAGGGAGTTGGGGGTGGAGGTGAGCAAAACTCTTCGAAAATGCTTAGAGTGGAGGGATCGGGATGAAACTTGGTTGGAAAAATAATCATAAGTCCAGATATGCGATTGACATAACCGGAACGGATCCGCTCTTTTTGAAGGGCCTCTTTTCCAAATTATTTGGAATGCAGAACAAGAAAAATTAAGATACTTTCTCAATGTTTTTAAACAGCAGGACACAGATATTAAGTTCACCATTGAACTTGAAAATAACCGCAATTTACCCTTCTTAGATGTCCTCATTACAAAACGAGAAACCAGGTTGGACTTTAGCGTGTATAGAAAGCCAACTCATAGTTATACATATCTAAGATACGACTCCTAAAACAACCCTATAGTCGAAAATTCTGTAGTCTATTCATTGGTTGATAGAGCATTTCCGGTGTGCTCCTCTGATACTGAGCTGAAGGCTGAACTTTATTATATAAGAGATGTTCTTATAGGTAACGGATACCTCCAAAAAGTCACTGACAAGATTATTTCCAGGAGAAAGATGAGCGGAATTACCAAGACTTTTGCTACTAAGATTGAAGATGATAAATCCCTTTTGTTTTTACCTTATATCAAGGGCATTACTGACATTTTAAGTTCCAAACTCACTAAGTTCCAAACTCAATTTTTGGCAGGAATAACAGATTGTGTCTTGCTTTTTCAGACAGGGGGTAGAATGGAAATGTTGAGGAATGGGTTATAGGTGCATCTAGTGGATGAGAGTTTAATGGAAATAGTGAGGAATGGGTGATTGGCTATGTCACCCATATGAATGGGTGATAGGTGGTTACAATGTACTCTTTCTTTGGAAGAGCACAATGAGAATGGTAGTTTGATTTTTGGCAGGATTAACAGATTGGGTCTTGCTTTTGCAGACAGGGGGCAGACAGGTGGTTACAATGTACCCTTCCTTTGGAAGAGTACAGTGAGAATGGTAGTTGGATTTTTGGCAGGAATAACAGATTGGGTCTTGCTTTTGCAGACAGGGGGTAGAGTAGCAATAGTGAGGAATGGGTTATAGCTGTAACTAGTGGATGAGAGTTGAATGGAAATAGTGAGGAATGGGTGATTGGCTAGTAATGGTTGATGAGAATTGAATTGAAAGTGAGGAATGGGTGATTGGCTAGTGTTGCCAGGAGAAAACCCACAATGAGAAAGGCAATGTTCTCTTCCTTGGGAAGAGTAAAGGAGGATGGTAGTTGAATTTTTGGCAGAGATAATAGATTGGATCTTGCTTTTCAGAGTGGGAGCTCTTGTGAGGAAACTAGAGCCTGCATAGCTTGTGACAAACTGTAGTGGATGAGAGTTGAATGGAAATAGTGATTTTTAAAGCGCTGGGATTGCAAGAGGGCTGCTTTCCAATGGGTGAGCGCTTCGGAAACACTATAAACTGATGGTGTTTACAATATACTCTTCCTTTGGAAGGGTACAATGAGAATGGTAGTTGGATTTTTGGCAGGAATAACAGATTGTGTCTTGCTTTTTCAGACAGGGGGTAGAATGGAAATAAAATGGAAAAAATTGCTTTTGCAGACAGGGGGTAGAATGGAAATGTTGAGGAATGGGTTATAGGTGCATCTAGTGGATGAGAGTTTAATGGAAATAGTGAGGAATGGGTGATTGGCTAGTGTGCCGGGAGAGACCCAAAGGAAAGAGAGCAGATGTGTTCTTCATTAGGAATAGCACATACAGTTGACATGGGCTATAGTGGATGAGAGTTGAATGGAAATTGTGAGGAATGGGTGATAGGCTATATCACCCACATGAATGGGTGATAGGTGGTTACAATGTACTCTTTCTTTGGGAGAGTACAATGAGAATGGTAGTTGGATTTTTGGCAGAAATAACAGATTGGGTCTTGCTTTTGCAGACAGGGGGTAGAGTAGCAATAGTGAGGAATGGGTTATAGCTGTAACTAGTGGATGAGAGTTGAATGGAAATAGTGAGGAATGGGTGATTGGCTAGTAATGGTTGATGAGAATTGAATTGAAAGTGAGGAATGGGTGATTGGCTAGTGTTGCCAGGAGAAAACCCACAATGAGAAAGGCAATGTTCTCTTCCTTGGGAAGAGTAAAGGAGGATGCTAGTTGAATTTTTGGCAGAGATAATAGATTGGATCTTGCTTTGCAGAGTGGGAGTTCTTGTGAGGAAACTAGAGCCTGCATAGCTTGTGACAAACTGTAGTGGATGATAGTTGAATGGAAATAGTGATTTTTAAAGCGCTGGGATTGCAAGAGGGCTGCTTTCCAATGGGTGAGCGCTTCGGAAACACTATAAACTGATGGTGTTTACAATATACTCTTCCTTTGGAAGGGTACAATGAGAATGGTAGTTGGATTTTTGGCAGGAATAACAGATTGGGTCTTGCTTTTGCAGACAGGGGGTAGAGTAGCAATAGTGAGGAATGGGTTATAGCTGTAACTAGTGGATGAGAGTTGAATGGAAATAGTGAGGAATGGGTGATTGGCTAATAATGGTTGATGAAAATTGAATTGAAAGTGAGGAATGGGTGATTGGATAGTGTTGCCAGGAGAAAACCCACAATGAGAAAGGCAATGTTCTCTTCCTTTGGAAGAGTAAAGGAGGATGGTAGTTGAATTTTTGGCAGAGATAATAGATTGGATCTTGCTTTTCAGACTGGGAGCGAGGAAACTAGAGCCTGCATAGCTTGTGACAAACTGTATTGTAGTGGATGAGAGTTGAATGGAAATAGTGATTTTTAAAGCGCTGGGATTGCAAGAGGGCTGCTTTCCAATGGGTGAGCGCTTCGGAAACACTATAAACTGATGGTGGTTACAACATACTCTTCCTTTGGAAGGGTACAATGAGAATGGTAATTGGATTTTTGGCAGGAATAACAGATTGTGTCTTGATTTTTCAGACAGGGGGTAGAATGGAAATAAAATGGAAAAAATTGCTTTTGCAGACAGGGGGTAGAATGGAAATGTTGAGGAATGGGTTATAGGTGCATCTAGTGGATGAGAGTTTAATGGAAATAGTGAGGAATGGGTGATTGGCTAGTGTGCCGGGAGAGACCCAAAGGAAAGAGAGCAGATGTGTTCTTCATTAGGAATAGCACATACAGTTGACATGGGCTATAGTGGATGAGAGTTGAATGGAAATTGTGAGGAATGGGTGATAGGCTATATCACCCACATGAATGGGTGATAGGTGGTTACAATGTACTCTTTCTTTGGGAGAGTACAATGAGAATGGTAGTTGGATTTTTGGCAGGAATAACAGATTGGGTCTTACTTTTGCAGACAGGGGGTAGAATGGTAGTTGAATGGAAATTGTGAGGAATGGGTGATAGGCTATATCACCCACATGAATGGGTGACAGGTGGTTACAATGTACCCTTCCTTTGGAAGAGTACAATGAGAATGGTAGTTGGATTTTTGGCAGGAATAACAGATTGGGTCTTGCTTTTGCAGACAGGGGGTAGAGTAGCAATAGTGTGGAATGGGTTATAGCCGTAACTAGTGGATGAGAGTTGATTAGAAATAGTGAGGAATGGATGATTGGCTAGTAATAGTTGATGAGAGTTGAATTGAAATAGTGAGTAATGGGTGGTTGGCTAGTGTGACAGGACTGTTCTGTAAAGCTGAATTGAAATAGTGAGGAATGGGTGATAGCTGCATCTAGTGTGCATCTATTGTTAAGTGTGCCAGGAGAGTGCTCTTCAAAGCTGAATGGATATAGTGAGGATGGGTGATATGAGGCTCTCCCTTAGGAAGAGCAAAAACAGTTGACTTAGGCTAAAATGAATGTCAGTACAAATGTCACATATTGTTGGTATTAGTGTAGCACATGGTTACCGCTTGAGCAACGGTCTTACCATTCATGGGCTTAAGCATCCGTGCACCTGTATAGCTGTATCTAGAGGATGAAAGTTGAATAGAAATAGTAAGAAATGAAGGTGATTGGCTAGTGTTGCCAGGAGAAAACCCAAAAAGAGAGAGGCAATGTTCTCTTCCTTTGGAAGAGCACAAGGAGGATGGTAGTTGGATTTTTGGCAGAGATAATAGATTGGATCTTGCTTTTGCAGACTTGGAGCTCTTGTTAGGAAACTAGAGCCTGCATAGCTTGTGAAAAACTGTAGATGGATGAGAGTTGAATGGAAATAGTGATTTTGAAAGTGCTGGGATTGCAAGAGGGCTGCTTTCCAATGGGTGAACGCTTCGGAAACACTATAAACTGATGGTGGTTACAAAGTACTCTTTCTCTGGATTTCAATATTGTTTGAGTTATTCGCAATGTTGTTTGAGTTATTCACAATGTTGTTTGAGTTTTTCGCAATGTTGTTTGAGTTATTCGCAATGTTGTTTGAGTTATTCGCAATGTTGTTTGAGTTATTCACAATGTTGTTTGAGTTTTTCGCAATGTTGTTTGAGTTATTCGCAATGTTGTTTGAGTTATTCGCAATGTTGTTTGAGTTATTCGCAATGTTGTTTTTCCATTGTAAGAGTACAAGGAGGACTGTAGTTGGATATTTGGCAGCAATAAAAGATTGGATCTTGCTTTTGCAGACGGGAGGCTTTTATGAGGAAACTAGAGCCTACAAAGCTTGTGACAAACTGTAGTGGATGAGAGTTGAACGGAAACAGTGATTTTGAAGGCGCTAGGATTGCAAGAGGGCTGCTTTCCAATGGGTTAGCGCTTCGGAAACACTATAAACTGATGGTGGTTACAATGTACTCTTCCTTTGGAAGAGAACAAGGGAATGGTAGTTGGATATTTGGCAGCAATAATATATTGGATCTTGCTTTTGCAGACGGGGGGCTCTTGTGAGGAAACTAGAGCCTGCATAGCTTGTGACAAACTGTAGTGGATGAGAGTTGAATGGAAACAGTGATTTTGAAGGGGCTAGGATTGCAAAAGGGCTGCTTTCCAATGGGTTTAGCGCTTCGGAAACACTATAAACTGATGGTGGTTACAATGTACTCTTCCTTTGGAAGAGCACAAGGAGAATGGTAGTTTGATTTCTGGCAGGGTTCTTGTTAGAAAACGAGAACCTGCAAAGTTCCAACGCCCCTCGTGATGTGTTTGAAAGTTGTTCAAACATGATTCTTTAGAGGAAGTAAAAGTCGTAACAAGGTTTCCTTAGGTGAACCTGAGGATGGATCATTAGTGTTGTTATTGATATACGCTCCCGTGTTTGATGTTTGAGGTGCACAAGTGGTACCCTTGTGCAGCGTCATTCATGGAGCCCTTTGTTGAACAAAGGAGTGCTCAATGGATTGTTAAGGAATGGTGGGGCTAGTGTGCCAGGAGAGACTCCCAGGAGAGAGATTGAATTTGCTCTTCCTTTGGAATAGCATGAGGCAGATGGTAGTTGGATATTTGACAGCAATAATAAATTGGATCTTGCTTTTGCAGACGGGGGGCTCTCGTAAGAAAACGAGAGCCTGCAAGGATGAATGGAATTAGTGAATGGAACGGGGGAAAGCTGTATCTAGTGGGTGAGAGCTGAATGGAAATAGTGAGGAATTGGTGATTGGATAGTGTGCTGGGAGAGACGATAAGGAGAGAGAGCCCATGTGTTCTTTGTAGGAAGAGCACAAAGAGTTGACATGGGATAAAGTGAATGTCAGTCCAAATGACAGATTTTGTTGGTATTAGTGTAGCAAAAGGTTATCGTTTGAGGAACGGTCTAACCTCGGTCTTAAGCATCCGTTCACCTGAGTAGCTGTACTCAGTGGACGAGTGTGATTGAGAGGTCATTTGGTGATTGTTAATGCAAACATAGTTGTTTTGAAGGCGCTAGGATTGCAAGAGGACTGCTTTCCAATGGGTTAGAGCTTTGGAAATACCGTAAGCTGATGTTGGGTTGAATGTGCTCTTCCTAACCTAATACCTTAGGTGAACCCGAGGAAGGATCATTAGCGTTGTTATATACGTTCCCGTGTTTGATGTTTGAGGTGCACAAGTGGTACCCTTGTGCAGCGTCATTCATGGGGGCCCTTCGTTGAACAAAAAAGTGCTCAACGGATTGTTGAGGAATGGTGGAGCTGTGAGGCAGTCAATTGTGGTAGACTGCTTCAAAAGTACCTGCCTAATACCTTAGGTATTACTTGCAATCATGATGGGAGAGCTTTCTCCACTGGAGAGGAAGCATGAAAGGGGCGTCAAGATCCTATTGAGGATGTGTGCCCCGATATGTGCACCTAGTGCACATATGATGGGAACCCGAAAGATGATAACTTATGCCTGGGAAAGTCGAAGTCAGGGGGAACCCTGATGGAGGTTCAAAGAGAAATTGACATTCATTCAACTCTAATCAACTAGATACAGCGATACAGCTACAGAGCGATTGTGACGGGGCAGGAGGAAAGGTTACTCAAGCCCAGGCAGTAATTTTGATGTTTTTTGCGACCTATGCGGATTATTTCCAGGAGAAAGATGAGCGGAATTACCAAGACTTTTGCTACTAAGATTGAAGATGATAAATCCCTTTTGTTTTTACCTTATATCAAGGGCATTACTGACATTTTAAGTTCCAAACTCACTAAGCTTGGCCTTAAGGTGTTTTTACCCTCAGAAAGGACAATTTCCTCCTTTTTGAACAAAGGCAAGACTAAGATTATTTCAGATCCACCAGGGATAAATGAGATTCCTTGCAGCTGTGGTGATACCTATATAGGTCGTACCATGAGACCTCTACATCACCGATTAAAAAAACATGCTGATTCCATTGATGCCTGCCTTAAAATAACAAAGTTAAAGGAGGAAGATAATTTCTCTGCATTGGCCCATCATATCTATGAAGACCTTTCCACTCCATTGAGTTTGACCAAACCCAACTTATTGCCATTGTCCCACAACTCTTAAAGTAGAAAATCAGAGAAGCTTTGGAAATTGCTAAAAATAAACCAGCCATCAATAAAGACGATGGTGAGTTTCATATAAGCGAAATTTGGGAACCCATCACCCATAAATTGAAAACTCACAAGAAAACCCACCCCTTTCCTAAGCGCCCGACCTCTTTAAGATCCACTAGGACAGCAGCCATCAATGCCTTTATCAAAATTCAGGCCATGGGACAACAATAATTCCAGGTTCAGCTCATCATTAGTGTTGTTCAGTGTTTTTAGTTTTATTTATTTAGTTTGTTTACTTTTTGGCTAGAAATTTGAATTTAACCTGTTGATGACAGGCACAGGTCCTGTCGTAATTATTGTTAGAAGAAAAAATCAATCACCTGACATCCAAAGCTTAGGTAAGCTTATTACCATCTATTACTATTATGTTTAAAAGTTAGGTTGGCCTAGGAGTGATTTGATCTTAATGAAATTTGACATTTGTCAAATTTATCTTTTTAAAAGTTACTTCTCTAGAATTCTATGCCACATTTCCAGACTTCAAAGCATAGCTCTCTGGAACTTTTTTTTAAATTTTAATTGACTAATATTTAAAAAAATTTCCTGTGGCAGGAATAGAACCTACGACCTTCCGAACTAAGTCCAATGCATCTCCCACTGTGTTACACAGGCTTGTCAAAAAGACTCAACTGTAGAGTAATTGATTGTATAGTATCACTTTAACGTCATTTTCAGGTGGAATAAGGCTGTTTAAAAATCTTGAACATTTGTTTTAATGATAAATTTTATTTCTGACCCTGAGGAATAGTGAAGACAGAGTTGAGGTCACACACTGTAGGTTCTTGCTAACGAACAAGGAAAATAAAGCTATGGTTGAACTTATTTTTCTTCAAATGCCATAACGTTGATGATCTTCTAACAAAATATTGCCCACCCCGTATCTTTTTAAAAGTCCGTTCTCTGGAATATTATGCCATGTTTCCCTGTCTTCAAAGCATAGTTCTCTGAACTTTCACTTGTTATATCAACAGAGATAAAAATTGTATTTCCCTGTGTTTAATCATCACAAAATTGAGTCTCATCATTGTTGTTGAGATTACTGCAACCTAGTCAAAAACCACATATTCCAAAGTAAATTCATTACTCTAGATAGCAAGATTCTTGTAATAATAAACATTGTAGCTAACAATAAACACTATTAAAACTTAAATCCCTGCTTGACCATAAAATTAATGATCGTTCAACAAAAAAAGGCCTACCAATTATCTTTTTAAAAGTTCCTTCTCTAGAATTTTATGCCACATCTCCCAGACTTCAAAGCTTAGCTCTCTGGAACTTTTTTTAAATTTTAATTGACTAATATTAAAAAAAATTGCCTGTGGCAGGATTCGAACCTGCAACTTTCAGGACTAAGTCCAACGCATCTGCCATCTTGCTACAAAGGCTTGTCAAAAAGATTCAACTATAAAGTACTTGATTGTATAGTATCGCTTTAACGTCATTTTCAGGTGGAATTAGGCTGTTTAAAACCTACCCCTTTCCTAAAGGCCAAACCTCTTTAAGATCCACTAGGACAGCAGCCATCAATGCCTTTATCAAAATTCAGGCCAAGGGACAACAATAATTCCAGGTTCAGCTCATCATTAGTGTTGTTCAGTGTTTTTAGTTTTATTTATTTAGTTTGTTTACTTTTTGGCAAGAAATTTGAATTTAACCTGTTGATGACAGGCACAGTTCCTTTCGTAATTATTGTTAGAAGAAAAATCAATCACCTGACATCCATAGCTTAGGTAAGCTTATTACCATCTATTACTATTATAAATAAAAGTTAGGTTGGCCTAGGAGTGATCTGATGTTAATGAAATTTGACATTTTGAAGGATATCGTGTCTCAGAGCTATTTTTTGAAATCCCGACCGGATCTGGTGACATTGGGGTTGGGTGACCTAAAATCTTGGAAAACACTTACAGTGAAAGGATTGGGATGAAAATTGGTGGGAAAAATAAGCAAAAGTCCTAGATACGTCATTGACATAACTGGAAAAGATCCGCTCTCCCTAGACAGTTGGCGGGGAAGGGTTAATTTGAAAAAATTAGAATAAATGAGGTATTTTTAAATTACGAAGGAATGATTGGATCTCAATGAAACTTCAAATTTAGCATGACCTCGTAACTCAGATCTATTACTTTAAATCCCGACCGGATCCAGTGTCATGGGGGGGGGGGCAGATATCTTTGAAAACACTTAAAGCGGAGAAATTAGGATCTAACTTGGTGGGAAGGATAAGCACAAGTCCAAGATTTCTGATGGAAATAGCCAGACTAGATTCGCTCTCTTTGGTGGAATTGGGGGGGGGGGGGGAGTACTTTGGAAAAATTAAAAAAAACGAGGTATTTGTAACTTACGAAAAGGTGATCAGATCTTAATGAAATAGTATCTTTAGAAGGATCTTGTATTTTAAAACTCTCATTTTAATTCCCAACCTGATCTGGTGAGACTGGGGGAAGTTGGAGGGGGAAACCAAAAACTGTGTCTAACCATTAGGAGAATTTTTGGGATTTTCCTAGCTGAAACTCTATATTAACGGGTGTAAGAAAAAACCTTTTTTGGTTTACTGCGTTAATTTTACTTGACTTAACACGTGGTTGTACCATTGTAATTGCCATCGCTGAATATATTTGCTTCTTTCAGGTTAATGGAAATGCATAGACTGGTTTCGAACTTGCCGTTCCCCCGGCTGATAAAAATTGTGTTTCACCTATTTGTGAATTTCTGGATAGTCCTAGCTGAAGTTCTGTATGAAGGTGTGTAAAAAAAGCTTTTTTTAGGTTTACTGTGGTAATTATACTTGAGTTAACACCATGGTTGCACCATTGTAATTGCTATTGCTGAAAATATTTGCTTCTTTGAGGATGATGGAAATGCATAGACTGTGTCTGAACTTGCCATTCCCCCGGCTGATAAAAATGTGTCTCATCTATTGGTGAAATTTTGGATATTCCTAGCTTAAATAAAAATACAATTATTTTTATATATATAGATTATACAGCCTAGTAAAGTTTGTAGAAAAATGTAATTTTTTAATATTTTAAAATAAACTGTATAATTATAACCAATTCCGAAAATAATATCGATTCTTCAATAAACCAAAAATGATATTTTTTATCTCAGTTGTATTTAAATGTAGCATGGAATGAACTAAATTATGTCTACAGCAGTAGCAGCACACTTGTTCTGTTGTGGATAGAACTCTAATCTATGTAAACCAAAAAATTTAAATAAGAAAATATTGTGATGAAACATAATTGTCATTTTATTTCATAATGCTATGAGATAAAACATACATTATATGAGAATTTGTATGTATTGGAAGTAATCACAGTATGAGCGGTGACGTCAACCTAAGAAAAAACAAAAACATCATATACAATCATTAAATGAAGCGAAAAAACTCAAAAATGGTGTCAGGCAACACAATCAAAACCGCTTTAACCACCGTGCTTAAGACACCGATAAGAAATAGTAACAGTCCTTTTGCTTAAAGAACAAGGAAAATGCACTAGCTCGAAAAGAAACGAAAGTTGCTGCAATCCTAATAGCTTTTATTGAAAACATATTTTGTTCTTTAGTTATTTCCGCAAATAATGGAGCACTAAAAAATCGTAAAAGACTGTTTAGTGGCTTACTTTAAAGACATTGCTACATAAAATGGTTTTGTAGTTAACAATAAACATTATTAAAAATTAAGTTAATGCTTTGCCATAACGTTGATGATCTTCTAACAAAATATTGCCCACCCTGTATCTTTTTATAAGTCCGTTCTCTGGAATATTATGCCATGTTTCCCTGACTTCAAAGCATAGTTCTCTGAACTTTCACTTATTATATCAACAGAGATAAAAATTGTATTTCCCTGTGTTTAATCATCGAAAAATTGAGTCTCATCATTGTTGTTGAGATAGCTGCAACCTAGTCAAAAAACAACATATCCCAAAGTAAATTAATTACTCAAGATAGCAATATTCTTGTAATAATAAACATTGTAGCTAACAATAAACATTATTGAAAATTAAATCCCTGCTTGACCGTAAAATTGATGATCTTTCAACAAAATAAGGCCTACCAATTATCTTTTTAAAAGTTCCTTCTCTAGAATTCTATGCCACATTTCCCAGACTTCAAAGCATAGCTCTCTGGAAATTTTTTTAAATTTTAATTGACTAATATTTAAAAAAAATGCATGAGGCAGGAATCGAACCTGCGACCTTCCGGACTAAGTCCAACGCATCTCCAACTGTTCTACTCAAGCCTGTCAAAAAGACTCAACTATAAAGTACTTGATTGTATAGTATCGCTTTAACGTCATTTTCAGGTGGAATTAGGCTGTTTAAAGATCTTGAACATATGTGTTAATGATAACTTTTATTTCTGACCCTGAGGAATAGTGATGACAGAGTTCAGGTCACACACTGTAGGTCCTTGCTAACGAACAAGGAAAATAAAGCTATGGCTGAACTTATTTTTCTTTGCTTTTCTTTGGAAAACTGTTGCTAAGATTTATAAGAGATTCTTAATTTTGAGGAAAGACATACATAGTATTTTTGTAGACAAGGACGTCTTCTTGGCTGACCAAGTTCTTGGCTGACCGTTATTTTAGATATGATCTTTGATCATCGTAAATTACTTGAAATATCTAGATTTTTTTTCATTTAATCAATTGATTAAGCAGGTGCAAAAATCTGAATTGTTTTCGTTTCTTTCTTTATTCCAGAGGTTTTAACTATAATTGAGACTTACACTTGCAAATATGACTCAAAAATAAGAATAAACAGTACATTAATGAACTCATTAATGATCCTAAACTCTTAAAAACAGAATTTTTCAAACAATATATACATTAAAGAATTGGCTGAAATTTTTATTCTTATTATGAAAATTGGAGGCAAACACACGTAAAAAGTCAAACGATCAAAATAAGACTCTCAACATCATATCTAGGATATGTGACAACTCTACTGCAGAGGTTTCAAACACCTACCAAATAAACTGTGGAATATTTTACAATACATACAAATTCTCATATCATGTATGTTTTATCTGATAGCATTATGAAATAAAATGACAATTATGTCTCATCAGAATATTTTCTTATTTAAATTTTTCGGTTTACATAGATTAGAGCTCTATCCATAACAGAATAAGTGTGCTGGTACTGCTGTACATGAGTTTTTCAGGAGCTCAAAAGCGGAAATTGGCAGCCTTGAAGAAGGAGAAAGAGGCAGAAAATCAGTCTTCTTCGAGTAGATGTGTTTAGAAACAGAAACCGTTACCATGTGAACTGGTTGAGCGAGTAAGTGCAAGTTTGTTTTTCTGTTCTTTTGGGTTTCAATATTCTCTGCAACTCACAGTTTTGCGGCTTAAAAGAGCTGAATTTGGGCGGAAAAGGATTTTCTGTGTTTTTATGGCATTTGGTATCTACCAAATGACATATAGCGATCGCAAATTCTGTCGGCCTGTCGGTCTGTCCAGGTTTTGCTACCTTAGGCACTTCCAGGTCAGCTAGGACGATGAAATTTGGCAGGTTTATTAGGAACCAGAATAGATTAGATTAGAAATTGTCTTTTTCTCGATTTAACCATCTGACATGGGGAGTGGGGGGATTGTAAAACCGGAAAAATTTGAAAAAATTAGGCATTTTTAACTTACGAATGGGCGATCGGATATTAATGAAATTTGATTACTGGAAGGATATCGTGTTTCAGATCTCTTATTTTAAATCCCGACCGGATCCGGTTACATTGCAGGGAGTTGGGGGTGGAGGGGAGCAAAACTCGTCGAAAATGCTTAGAGTGGGGGGATCGGGATGAAACTTGGTTGGAAAAATAATCATAAGTCCAGATATGCGATTGACATAACCGGAACGGATCCGCTCTTTTTGAGGGGCCTCTTTTCCAAATTATTTGGAATGCAGAACAAGAAAAATTAAGATACTTTCTCAATGTTTTTAAACAGCAGGACACAGATATTAAGTTCACCATTGAACTTGGAAAATAACCGCAATTTACCCTTCTTAGATGTCCTCATTACAAAACGAGAAACCAGGTTGGACTTTAGCGTGTATAGAAAGCCAACTCATAGTTATAAATATCTAAGATAAGACCCCTAAAACAACCCTATAGTCGAAAATTCTGTAGTCTATTCATTGGTTGATAGAGCATTTCCGGTGTGCTCCTCTGATACTGAGCTGAAGGCTGAACTTTATTATATAAGAGATGTTCTTATAGGTAACGGATACCTCCAAAAAGTCACTGACAAGATTATTTCCAGGAGAAAGATGAGCGGAATTACCAAGACTTTTGCTACTAAGATTGAAGATGATAAATCTCTTTTGTTTTTACCTTATATCAAGGGCATTACTGACATTTTAAGTTCCAAACTCACTAAGTTCCAAACTCAATTTTTGGCAGGAATACCAGATTGTGTCTTGCTTTTTCATACAGGGGGTAGAATGGAAATGTTGAGGAATGGGTTATAGGTGCATCTAGTGGATGAGAGTTTAATGGAAATAGTGAGGAATGGGTGATTGGCTATGTCACCCATATGAATGGGTGATAGGTGGTTAAAATGTACTCTTTCTTTGGAAGAGCACAATGAGAATGGTAGTTTGATTTTTGGCAGTATTAACAGATTGGGTCTTGCTTTTGCAGACAGAAGGCAGACAGGTGGTTACAATGTACCCTTCCTTTGGAAGAGTACAGTGAGAATGGTAGTTGGATTTTTGGCAGGAATAACAGATTGGGTCTTGCTTTTGCAGACAGGGGGTAGAGTAGCAATAGTGAGGAATGGGTTATAGCTGTAACTAGTGGATGAGAGTTGAATGGAAATAGTGAGGAATGGGTGATTGGCTAGTAATGGTTGATGAGAATTGAATTGAAAGTGAGGAATGGGTGATTGGCTAGTGTTGCCAGGAGAAAACCCACAATGAGAAAGGCAATGTTCTCTTCCTTGGGAAGAGTAAAGGAGGATGGTAGTTGAATTTTTGGCAGAGATAATAGATTGGATCTTGCTTTTCAGAGTGGGAGCTCTTGTGAGGAAACTAGAGCCTGCATAGCTTGTGACAAACTGTAGTGGATGAGAGTTGAATGGAAATAGTGATTTTTAAGGCCGCGCAAACGTCCAGAAATTATACTCTCTTTTCAGTCCTTTGTCAATCGCGGCAAATCGACAAACACTCAAGGTTATCAGATTTCACTGCCGTCATTAAACTCAAGGGGTTTCTCACTGAAAATTATGATTAATGTATATTCATTCTTCGTAATTCGACAAGTAAATAGGAAATTTTATTTGGAAAAGAACTATTATTCGACGAAAAAATTAGAGAAATTATTATTCGAGATTTTTTTTTTGGAGGACGGGGGTTCAACTCTTACGAAAGAAATACCAAGAAAACACAGGAAAATTAAACATTTCGCTGAAAAAATTAAGCATTATACAAATTTAAGGTGGGTGAATCCCTCGCCTGCGTGTGTGCCTGTGGTCTGGTCATCATTATTTGCCAGGAGACGCGGTATAAAATTGTGGAAATTACAAATAAAAAGTACATATTTTCAGGTTTTTACTTCATGCAGACCTATTTAGAAAAATATAATTTAAATAATTGCTCGCAGCGAAGTGACACATTTATTTCATTTTATTAAAAAGTTCGTGGTAACGAACTGTACTAAGGAGCGACCCGGCTCAATAGTAACCAAAACTCTAAAAAACGGATTTTTGATACCAATAGCTACATGAACAAAATCGCATTTTAATGCTGACTTTAAATATATGAGATACCTATCTAAAATTACGAGTCTAAGAAAAATTGCCTTATTTTAGAAAATAGAGGGAAACACCCAATAAAAGTAATAAAACCAAAATTACACCCATCCGAATCAGCCTATCAGGGAACCCTACCGTGGAAGTGTTAAGCTTCTATCGGCAAAAATATGGATTTTTTTTCCAGGGGTGATTATATCGAACCATTTGTCATAGAATGTTGCGAGCGGGCTCATTCCAAAGGAAATGAAGTTATATACAAGTGATTTATATATAAAAAAATGAAGTATATTGTACCCTTTTTAAGTGATCTAAAAAATTGGAGGGCACCTAGGCCTCTTCCCACGCTAATTATTTTCCCACAGTCACCCGATTAAAATTCTGAGATATCCATTTTATTCAGCATAGTCGAAAAACCTTATAACTGTGTCTTTGGGGACGACTTATTCCCCCAGAATCCCCGTGGAAGGGGCTACAAGTTACAAACTTTGATCAGTGTTTATATAGTAATGGTTATTGGGAAATGTACAGACGTTTTCAGGAGGATTTTTGGTTATTGGGGGGGGGGTTGAGAACAGGGGGTTATGTTGGGGGAACTTTCCATGGATGAATTTGTCATGGGGGAAGAAAATTTCCATGAAGGGAGCGCAGGATTTTCTAGCCTTATTTCAAAATAGAACAATACAAAAATAAATATGAAACAGTTTTTTCAACTGAAAGTAAGGAGCAGCATTAAAATTTAACAGTAACAGAATACAGAAGTTCGTTACGTAAGCTAACTCGTAAGTTACGTAGATCTTTTACTAGCAAAAACGTTCGTAAAATATTAAAAGCTCTAGTTGCCTTTTTAAGTAACCAAAACATTGGAGGGCAACTAAGCCTCCTCCCCTGCTCCTTTTTTTCTCAAAGTGATTCTATCAAAATTATGAGAAAGCCATATAAATATGAAATTTCTTTTTAATTATTCATCTGTGGAGAGCCAAAATCAAAACATGCATTAGTTCAAAAACGTTCAGATATTAAATGAAAAAAAGACATGTTTTTAACTGAAAGCAAGGAGCAACCTTAAAACTTAAAACGAATATAAATTACTTCGTATGTGAAAGGGGCTGCTTCCTCCTCAACGCCCCGCTCTTTACGCTAAAGTTTTACTCTTTTTCTCTCAATTCTACTTTTTAAAACAGTAAAAAACTTTAGCATAAAGAGCGGGGCGTTGAGGAGGGAGCAGCCCCTTTCATATACGAAGTGATTTCTGTTCGTTTAAGTTTTAATGTCGCTCCTTACTTTCAGTTAAAAAAAACTTGTTCTTTTTATTTAGCTTATCCATACAGGTTCATTAAAAAATATTCTAAAGTTCGATTGTTGCTTGAGTATTTGTATATCTGAATTTGTATTCGGATAAGACTGTAATGACACATGATAACTACCCATGCCTAGCATAGTTGGATTTATATAAACGGTTCTCGTATCTCCATACTTCTTGGCAACCTTCCGTCGACAATTTCGGGTAACAGTGCCTCAAAATAATTTTTTTTTAGATTTGGCTGCATTTTGTTAGACCAGAATTCACGGTCACGACCAATCTTTTCATAATATAATTCCTCTTCCCCTAAAAATATTACAAAGTATACAAAATCAATGTCACAACATTCCAATTGCATTTGAATTTGGTAATAGTAGTCATGTGTTCTTTTCAGCTTTATTTCACTATTAACTTTCTTTTCTAGACATGTATTTTTTTTAAGCGCTATCCACTCTTCCAATGTAAGCCCTTTTGCTTTCAAAGGGCACTTTACCTCCAAAAGAGCCTTCTCACCCGAAGGAAAAATTGTTATCCCGTCCGGACTGGCCCCTAGAAACCCATATTCCTTGTGAATGAAAAGCCCAGCAGAGTTCACAATGCAACCCATTTTCTTTGCAAAAGCTGCAACAGCTACAGGCTCATACATCTTACCATGCTCCATTGCCTTTGTTTGGCGGTTTCTGGGATACAGGAGCTGCCGAACTAATGAGCCCACAGTCTTCAACCGCCTTTTACAAACAGCACCAGCTACGGAAGCTGTAATTCTGTTTTTTCTGTATTCTATCCAGCTATTATCAATAGAATTTCTCTGAAGCCTAGTGGGTTTTTCGATACTGAGGATATCTGTTGCAGTACATTGGAGACGAGTCAAAAAATCTTTTTTTGCAATTTCGAGCGCACTGCAATCAAGATCCGGAGCAGTTCCGTTCGAACCGTAGTTTTTGTCTGCTCCGGTTGGCTCCCTGATTTGTTTTGAAGGGAGTTTTGTGGAAGCATTAGTGAAAAGGCGCTTTTTAGCAGACAGTTTTTTACGTCGAGCAGTAGTCATGGCCCGCTGTTGTGCAAGTTTTTTCAACTGCCTACTTGGTGTAGATCCTACAGTTCTTCGAAATATTTCAAGGCGAGCTGAGTGACTTTTCGTAAATCGGATTCCTGTTACTTTAACACGGGTGGTATATCGCGCACTTTGGCTAACCATGATGTTTTTGCCACCTATAAGCCTTGCAACTATGCTCATAAAATATTCTGCCAGGTTGCTCGTGTGGTTTCCTATCAGTAGACGAGCCCTTCTGGTCAGCATACTACTACTACTACTACTACTAATAACTCACTGCAGCACCAAGCCGCCTGAGGCCAACACAGCTACGCACGCTCCTCCTCCAACCTAATCTATTTAAAGCCTCCCTCTTTACACCCTCCCAGGAAGTTCCCATTTCCTTTAAATCCTTATTTATGACATCCTCCCAACCCAGACAAGGACGACCTGCTTTCCATGTAGCCCCAGACGGTTGGCCAAAAAGGACAATCTTCGGTAATCTGTCATCCTTCATCCGTAGAACGTGGCCTAGCCATCTCAACCTTTCTTTCATTATAGCCCCAGAAAGCGGGATTGAACCACACTTTTCGTACAACCTACTGTTTGAAATACGGTCAGTCAGCCGGGTACCCAGAACAATCCGTAGGCAATTTCTCTGGAAAACATCTAGTAAATTTTCATCTGCTTTTCGGAGTGTCCATGCTTCAGAGCCATATTTGACCACTGTCATCTCTGTAGCTTCCAATATTATAATCTTGGTTTGTAGGCTTATCTTTCTATTCTTCCAAACTTTTTTTAACTGTGAAAAAACACCCTGAGCTTTAGCTATTCTACTTTTAACATCTTCACTGCTCCCACCATCTTTACTAATAATACTACCAAGGTAACTGAAGCTCCCAACCTGATCAATCTTTTCGTTACCTAAGGTCACCTAAAGGCTGAATACACATGGCTGAGAAAGATGTTGCTAGGGGTGTCTTCAGGATTGACCTGTAGAACTTTCCCGGAGAACGAGCAGCGTGTAGGACAAAATCTATGGTCGCCACGGAAAAAATGTAGAGGAATTGCCTTCAGCGCACTGATGAGATCCTTCACGCTTTTCTTCTCTGTGGTGGCACATACAATTGCATTTCTGGCAAAATCACACATTTTCTTTATTATTGCGGCACTAAGAAATCTTCTGCATTCGGCATTTTCATGCTGCTTCATATATAGTCTGTTTTTCAAGCATTTGCACGCATGATTAGCACACTCAATTTTTTCTACATTTCTGCCACATGGTACCCTTGCTATAATTTCAGAATGGGTACTTGAATCGCCGTCGGCAACAAATCGAGTATATCTTAGATTGTGCATGAATGTTGCTATTCGGAATTCGTCAACTAATATATCTGACTCCATACCTGTACTGGGCCCCTGCCAGTTCATAAAACATGTATGTTCAGGAACAGATCTATTAACTTGATGCCTGTATTTCACGTAAGTACAGCAATATTTGTTCCTAATTCCTAGATTTAAGAGTTTCTTCGAATAGAAACCTATCACCACTCCACAGCCTGAGAGTGCACGATATCTATTCCCATAACTTCGTGTACACCAGCTTCCATCAACTATAACACATGTCTCTACAGCTCCATTTGGGTGAATTTTCTCACCTGCTTCCAGTGCCATCCTTCGCTCGGTTTTCCCATTTTCGATAAGATAGTCATAGAGAACTTTTTCCAATTCTACGCAAATTTCTTTCTCAAATTTCGTAAAGAATTTTTGAGACGGGGTATTTATTCCAATGGTAGAGAAAAGTTCTTGAACCTGGGCGTGAGTCATTCCACCATTTATTGCACCAACCACTACCTCTTTGTTGACACTTACTGTTCCTGTTTCTGTTTTGTGTTTCTTTCTGGTAGTATTCACACTATCAAAATCAGTCCTTTTCCTTTTTTTGACTACGGTTTTCGTTGAGTCTTTTTTTTTAAGCCTTCTAGGAGCAAGGGGTTTTTCTGTGTGAATTGTGGCTTCCTCATGACATGATTCGCATTTGAAGATGAGTCTTGAGCGCAATCCAGCTCTATGTTCTTTAGAAAACATCATATTTGAAACCAAATTGATATCTTGGCACCTGTAAATAAAATGCTAATTGGTTGTGAGGAAGTAAAATAGTAAAGTAGCGATTTTATTGTTTTGGTAGAAAGGAAAGTGCTATAGCTTCAAAAAGGATAGGTAGTATGTAGAGTAGTGAGCGATGTAGGGTAATTAAAATATAAAATAAAATATAAAATATAGCTAGAAATGGGCGAGAAGTGGAAATTATACGATCTAACCGAAAGTTTGTTGTATTTCATTGTCAGATTAAACCACCCAATTTTATTTATGTATGTAACCAAGCCAAAAACTGTCCTGGAACTACCAATCAGGAAAGCCAAGTATTTCAAAACTTTAAAAAATCCTTTGGGGCATGACAGGAAATGCCCTCTAAACAGACCGGTGTTGATTTACCAAATTCCAATGGAAATTACTAACCAAATTCCAAGAAAATTAAGACTCACTTGACTCCCTAAAATCAAATTCAAAGTAAAAATCCGTGCCCCAAATTCAGTTGCATCTCAACTATCATTTAAATTTTTATTCGAGTAATTCACAAAGTTCTTATTAGTACGATTAAAAATACCAATATGCTTTTATGAGTTAGGAGGATCAAATTAGCTAGTTTATTTCTCAAATCCTTTAAAGCCTTTGCAGACATTCTTTCAGAACCTTTATCCGTACTTTTTAATGATTAGATAAAAAAACAAGTATTTTAAATGAAAGTAAGGAGCAACATTAAAACTTAGAACGAACAAAAACTATCCCATATATGAAAGAGGCTGTTTCCTCCTCAACGCCCCACTCTTTACGCTAAAGTTTGACTCTTTCTCTTAACTCCACTTTTTAAAACAGTAAAAAATTTAGCGTAAAGAGTGGGGCGTTGATGAGGAAGCAGCCCCTTTCATATACGAAGTAATTTCTGTTCGTTTTAAGTTTTAATGTCGCTCCTTACTTCTGTTAAAAAAACTGTTTTTTTTTTATTTAATTTCTGAACGTTTTTGAATCAATGCATGTTTTGATTTTGGCTCTCCGCAGATGAATAATTAAACCGAAATTTTAATATTTATTTTTTTGTCTAAAGTGCTTCCTCATAGTTTTGATCGAATGATTTTGAGAAAAAATGGAGCGGGGGAGGATACCTAGTTGCCGTCCGATTTTTTGGCTACTTAAAAAGGCAACTAAAAATTTTAATTTTTTACGAATCTTTTTATTAGTAAAAGATATACGTAACTTACAAATTAGCTTACGTAACTAACTTCTGTATTCTCATGTTTTTATTACGTATACGAAGGGGCTCACCCCTCGTTAGTACCTCGCTCTTTACATTAAAGCTTAAATTTTGTCCCAATTTCTTAAGAATGACCCCTGAATCACAAAAGCCGTAGAATAAATAGTTGAAATTACTAAAAATGCTTTAGCGTAAAGAGCGAGGTATTAGGAGGAGGTGAGCCTATCGTATGCTTAATAATTTCTGTTCGTTTTAAGCTTTAATGCTTCTCCTTACTTTCAGTTGAAAAAAGCTTTTTCATATTTATTTTTTCATTATTTTTTTTAAATAATACTAGAAAATCCTGGACTCCCTTCATGAAAATTTTCATCCCCCATGACAAATTCCTCCAAGGAAAGTTCCCCCAACATATCCCCCTCTTCTTCGAGTTACGAGTTTGGAAAATAAGGGGAAACACCCCTAATTGTCATAGTATATTTTTTTTTAAAGTTTTTTTTTTAAATGGAAAGTTGTGAGACAGAGTCAAACTTTAGCGTAGAAAGCAAGGCGTTGAGAAGGGAACAGCCCCTATCATATACGGAGTAATTTCTGTTCGTTTTAAGTTTTAATGTTGCTCCTTACTTTCAGTTGTAAAAACTTGTTTTTTTTATTTATTTCAGAATAGCGCGACTCATTTTTTCCACCGATTGATTAGCTTTCGTCATAAATTAATACAGAAGTAAAAAGTGGGGCTATTTTAAAATGTAATGGGGAAATATATAATGGGCTATAAACTTTCGCTTAAAGAGGGGCGAGGGGTGGGGTATAGCAAAGCATTCGCTCTTAGGAATAGTATAAGTAGCTACTTATGGTTGTTTTAAGTTCTTTTCTGAATTTTTAGGCCTTCCTTCAAATGTGTCCCTCTCCATATTTTTTACCAAAAATATAATTTAAAAGATCTACTGTTTAAACTGTAAAAACTTTAGCGTAAAGAGCGGCGCGTTGAGGAAGGAACAGCCCCTTTCATATACTGGGTAATTTCTGTCCGTTTTAAGTTTTAATGTTACTCCTTCCTTTCATTAAAAAAAATCGTTTTTTATTTAATTTCTGAACGTTTTTTTAGTTAATCCATGTTTTGATTTCGGCTCTGTGCAGATGAATAATTAAAACGAAATTTGAATTTTTATTTTTTTGGCTAAACGGCTTTCTCATAATTTTGATCGAACGATTTTGAGAAAAATGAGCGGGGAAGGAGGCCCAGCAGCTCTCCAATTTTTTGCTACTTAAAAAGGCAACTAGAGCTTTTAGTTTTTTACGATGGTTTTCATTAGTAAAAATATACGTAACTTACGAATTAGCTTACCTAACGAACTTCTATATTCGCAGGTATCTATTACGTATATAAGGGGGGCTCGCCCACTTGTCAATACCTCGCTCATTACGCTAAAGCTTAAATTTTGTCCTAAATCCTTAAGAATGACCCCTGAATCACAAAGGCCGTAGAATAAATAATTGAAATTACAAAAAAATACTTTAGCGTAAAGAGTGAGAGGTTAGGAGGAAATGAACCCCTTATATGTGAATATTTTTTGTTCTTTTTAAGTTTTACCGCTGGTCCTTACTTTCAGTTGAAAACACTTTTTCATATTTATTTTTTCATTGTTTTTTTTTAAATCATGCTAGAAAATCCTGCCCCCTCCCATTCATGGAAATTTTCCTCCCCATGACAAATTCCTCCATGGAAAGTTTCCCCAACATAACCTCCTCTTCTTAACCCCTCCTTCCAACCAAAAAATCCCACTGAAAACGTCTGTACACTTCCCAATAATCATTACTATGTGCAAACACTGGTCAAAGTTTTTAACTTGTAGCTTCTCCCATGAGGACTTTGGGGGAGTAAGTCGTCCTGAAAGACATAGTTATAAGGTTTTTCAACTATGCTGAATAAAATGGCTATATCAGGATTTTGATGGCGCTAGAACTTTTCATTTCCATTTGAATGAGCCCTCTCGCAAAATTTTAAGACCAATGGGTCGGTACAATCACCCTTGGATAAAAGAATTCAATAAATAAACACGGATCTGGGATTTGTGTTTTGGCAAAATATACAAAATTCTACATTCTTGTAGATAGGAGCTTGAAACTTGTACAATAAGGTTCTGTGATACGCTGAATATGATGGTGTTACTTTCTTTAAGATTAAATGACTTTTAGGGGGGTTCCCTCATTTTCGAAAATAAGGTAAATTTTCTCAGGCTCGTAACTTTTGATGGGTAAGACTAAACTTGATGATGAAACTCACATATTTAAAATCGGCATAACAGTGCGATTCTTGAGATGTTCTGATATCAAAATTCTGTTTTTTAGAGCTTTGGTTACTATTGAGCCGGGTCGCTCCTTACTACAGTTCGTTACCACGAACTGTTCGAAATTACCTCTACTGGTATGTTCGCTTTATGTTGGAAAAAAAATGATAAAAAGAAGTTTTTTAACTGAAAGTAAGGAGCAAAATTAACGAACAGTAATTACTCCGTATATCAAAGGGGCTTTTCCTCCCTCAACACCTTGCTCTTTACGCTAAAGTTTGACTCTTTTTCTTAAGTTTACTTTTTAAAACAGTAAAATACTTTAGCGTAAGGAGCAGAGCGTTGAGAAGGGAGAAAACCTTTTAATATACAGAGTAATTTCTGCTTGTTTTAAGTTGTAATGTCGCTCCTTACTTTCAGTTCAAAAACTTGTTTTTTTTTTCATTTTGTTTCTGAACGTTTTTGGATTAATACATTTTTTTTTGTGCTTTTTTTCTGTTTCTCTGTTTGCCATTCTGGCATGTCCAATGAATTGTGGGACAGAATAGAGGCAGTTCAAAAAACGCGTCTAAGAATTATTTTCAAACAGGGTAAAGGGCCTTACATTTCCCTTCTTCGGAGAGCAAAATCTAGTCACCCTTAAGGAAATGAGAGTACAAATTTCCTTATTATTTTGCCAACAATATCGTGCATAACCCTTGTACTACTTCTCCTTTCCCTAGTGAATATTTACCCACCCGCCACGTCAGGGGCGGATCTAGGATTTTTTTTTGGGGGGGGTGTACATGAAAGGTTATTCCGATAAACTTGTGGAAAAAGAAATACCAACAATTTAAAGGGAACTGCAACAATTTCTAAGTCGTGGGTAGGTAGTGGACATGGACTTTAATTTAATATAAAATCTGATGAGTTCTATTGAAATTAAAGTCAATTAGAAATATTGATACAAAAAAAGTAAGTTTATAAGAACCACGTCGCCATAAAACACAATTAAAAGGTTGTTCACCCTCTACAAAAAAAATAATATATTAAATCTTTTCTGCATAATTTTTAGCATTTGCACTTCTGGCGACTATGGCGAGTTACTGAAACTTTGTATTGTCAAAAAAAAAAAACATTAGTACCATATTTTGGTATCATACATTCTTTGGAACTAATTGTTGATTAAACATTAAGTAATAGTTCGTTTGATGGTGTAGCAGGAAAAATAGAACAAAGAAATAGAAATATAATGCTTTCTTATTATTGCTATTAGCAGCGGATTAAGTCAGAATTTTAAATCTTACGAATGAAAATTTTCACCTCCCAGTTGGCATTTGTGGTAATACGGACAGATCCCCTTGATAAACTTGAATTTAATTAAATACTTTTTGGGGACATGTGTCATTAATAAAAATCTAATAGAGACTGCAAAAAGTAACTGAAACCTTGTTTCAAACTTGTTTGCAAAAAGAAACAGCCTTAATAAGTAAAAACTTACTAAAAACTCGACTATTAAAAACCAAATATGAAAAAATTCGTCCCCAAAAGAACCAGAGCAAGCGGTCCCAACCACAAATCTACTACTATGTCAGGGGGAGGGTGCCCCCTGCATTCGCCACTGCCCCACGTTCTAATTCAACAAAAATTCCCCTTCTTGCCCAAATAAGAGTTTCCACTGAAAGATATAGAAGAACGTTCATCCTTCACATATTTGAAATTTTAAATCACTAACCCTTCGCTCTTATCGCTCCACTTTTAACTTATAGTCTTAATGCTTATTTTGCAACTGCAAACTTTACAATTCTTGCAAGGTAAACTAAATTGTCATTTTGTTTAAATTTGTTTTCCCGGTTTTAATTTAAGACTTTTTATGGTTTGACTTTTTTACTGATTGCAATTTTATGAGTTTAAACTGGTTTGATATTTATTACTGATTGGCATTCACCATTTTTTTTTAAATTTTTTTATTGAGACTGAAATGTGAATTTGGCCCTTTTGGGCTTGTGATAGCCGTTTTGTAGAAATAAATCTTGTCTTGTCTAAACGAAGATGAGATTGCTAAAGAAATAGCGAAACAACTGCCGATTATTCTATATAAGCTTTAAATTGTTGGTAAAACCAACAATAGTGAAATTAAACTAATCCAAGTAGATACCGTCGGAGCGTTCTGTTGTTTTGGGATGAAAATATCTTTAAAAGTTATCGAACATTCTTTCTCTATAGCAGAAAAGACAATTATCAAGAATTAATAAGGTACAAGTTGAATTAATTGCAACCCAGAATAATTCCCCATCCTAATAATTTTGATAGCAGTAAATCAATGATGTAAAATGAAAGACAAAGAAAAAACTTACATGTGGCGAATCACGAGCTTTTCATAATTCTCAAAAAGGTAAGGCAGATCCACAATCCAGCGTGCGCCTTTTAGAAGGTCTGACCCCAAATTTCTTCCAGAAGTGATAACTTTCAACACAAAAGGGGAATTTGTTCCAATTCCTTCGGAACTTGATTCGTCGTGAACCGAAGCATCCGTTACGTCTTCTAACATATATTTTGGTAAACGTGGTCTGCCTCTAGCCCGATAATTTAATTTCAACTTTTCACGATGGGCCTGCACATTTGGCAAATGGAGCCGTCGTATATTTCTTCTTTTTTTTTCCCATGTTACTGTGGTCAATAACAAGAACTATATAAGAACTTTATTAGGGTTTTGGCCATTTTTATCGGGGTTCACTTACTAAAGGGTTGAATTGTTTCTTGGAAAGGCCTTGGACTTGAGACTGGTCATTTGACTGCTTTACTATGGGTAATTTTTATTGGGGTTTATTTACCAAGGGGTGGGATTGTTTCTTGGAAAGGCTTTGGACTTGAGACTGGTCATTGACTGCTTTTGTAGTTTGCTTTGGTAGTTCTACAGCAAGACTCGGGTTTTGCTATAACAAATTTAAATATTCTGGGGACATTTTGTTTCGTTCATTCGTTATTTTGTTTCATTCATTAGTTACTAATTAGCTTGTTTTATATATTTTTAATTCTTATTTCAGTACGAAGATTATGCAAAATTGTACTTATACTACAATACATAAATTTGTCCTGAATTTATTTTAATTAAACCAAAACGATAGATCAATCTTTTTAAAATAAAACCATTGCTTCTTATTCGGCCCTTGTGCTGTGTTCAATTTATCTCTAGGATTAAACGCAGCTTATCCTTAATTATTTATACAATACAATTTTCTTATATATTCATTAACCGGCAGTTTGGTGTCTGCACCTTACTTCTTCTCTAGACTCTGTTTAAACAGGTTAGAACTAAATAATGCTTGACTGAATCGCTCCTGAACAATCCGAGTGGTTAGCCCCTTGGTGTAATTTTTGCATTCTTAGATGCTCCGATTACAGCTCAATCTAACCTTTTGAGGGGAAATTTTGATTTCGGAACACAAGTATGTAAAGTATTTGAAGGGACTGCAGCCAGGAGGTATATATTATAGAAAAAAGCTTCTTATTGATGAATAGAAAATTTTTTGCTCTATTTTTTGATACCCACAACAACAATGTCAAGCATACCAATCTAGAATGCAAACCCTAAACAGGTTTTATAATTATTTTGGAATTATAAAAAAAATAATTGTCGGCTTTAAGATTTGATTATGCCAAAATATTCACCAGATTTTTTTACTTCTATTGACATAAAAACCGCCAAAATCACTAATTCAGGAACGTCAGGCAAACTCCAAATGTTTAACATGGGAGGTATAGGAAGATTCTTTCCGAGTCCGTCCAGCCTTAAAGCGCTGGGATTGCAAGAGGGCTGCTTTCCAATGGGTGAGCGCTTCGGAAACACTATAAACTGATGGTGTTTACAATATACTCTTCCTTTGGAAGGGTACAATGAGAATGGTAGTTGGATTTTTGGCAGGAATAACAGATTGTGTCTTGCTTTTTCAGACAGGGGGTAGAATGGAAATAAAATGGAAAAAATTGCTTTTGCAGACAGGGGGTAGAATGGAAATGTTGAGGAATGGGTTATAGGTGCATCTAGTGGATGAGAGTTTAATGGAAATAGTGAGGAATGGGTGATTGGCTATATCACCCATATGAATGGGTGATAGGTGGTTACAATGTACTCTTTCTTTGGAAGAGCACAATGAGAATGGTAGTTTGATTTTTGGCAGGATTAACAGATTGGGTCTTGCTTTTGCAGACAGGGGGCAGACAGGTGGTTACAATGTACCCTTCCTTTGGAAGAGTACAGTGAGAATGGTAGTTGGATTTTTGGCAGGAATAACAGATTGGGTCTTGCTTTTGCAGACAGGGGGTAGAGTAGCAATAGTGAGGAATGGGTTATAGCTGTAACTAGTGGATGAGAGTTGAATGGAAATAGTGAGGAATGGGTGATTGGCTAGTAATGGTTGATGAGAATTGAATTGAAAGTGAGGAATGGGTGATTGGATAGTGTTGCCAGGAGAAAACCCACAATGAGAAAGGCAATGTTCTCTTCCTTTGGAAGAGTAAAGGAGGATGGTAGTTGAATTTTTGGCAGAGATAATAGATTGGATCTTGCTTTTCAGACTGGGAGCTCTTGTGAGGAAACTAGAGCCTGCATAGCTTGTGACAAACTGTATTGTAGTGGATGAGAGTTGAATGGAAATAGTGATTTTTAAAGCGCTGGGATTGCAAGAGGGCTGCTTTCCAATGGGTGAGCGCTTCGGAAACACTATAAACTGATGGTGGTTACAATATACTCTTCCTTTGGAAGGGTACAATGAGAATGGTAATTGGATTTTTGGCAGGAATAACAGATTGTGTCTTGCTTTTTCAGACAGGGGGTAGAATGGAAATAAAATGGAAAAAATTGCTTTTGCAGACAGGGGGTAGAATGGAAATGTTGAGGAATGGGTTATAGGTGCATCTAGTGGATGAGAGTTTAATGGAAATAGTGAGGAATGGGTGATTGGCTAGTGTGCCGGGAGAGACCCAAAGGAAAGAGAGCAGATGTGTTCTTCATTAGGAATAGCACATACAGTTGACATGGGCTATAGTGGATGAGAGTTGAATGGAAATTGTGAGGAATGGGTGATAGGCTATATCACCCACATGAATGGGTGATAGGTGGTTACAATGTACTCTTTCTTTGGGAGAGTACAATGAGAATGGTAGTTGGATTTTTGGCAGGAATAACAGATTGGGTCTTACTTTTGCAGACAGGGGGTAGAATGGTAGTTGAATGGAAATTGTGAGGAATGGGTGATAGGCTATATCACCCACATGAATGGGTGACAGGTGGTTACAATGTACCCTTCCTTTGGAAGAGTACAATGAGAATGGTAGTTGGATTTTTGGCAGGAATAACAGATTGGGTCTTGCTTTTGCAGACAGGGGGTAGAGTAGCAATAGTGTGGAATGGGTTATAGCCGTAACTAGTGGATGAGAGTTGATTGGAAATAGTGAGGAATGGATGATTGGCTAGTAATAGTTGATGAGAGTTGAATTGAAATAGTGAGTAATGGGTGGTTGGCTAGTGTGACAGGACTGTTCTGTAAAGCTGAATTGAAATAGTGAAGAATGGGTGATAGCTGCATCTAGTGTGCATCTATTGTTAAGTGTGCCAGGAGAGTGCTCTTCAAAGCTGAATGGATACAGTGAGGATGGGTGATATGAGGCTCTCCCTTAGGAAGAGCAGAAACAGTTGACTTAGGCTAAAATGAATGTCAGTACAAATGTCACATATTGTTGGTATTAGTGTAGCACATGGTTACCGCTTGAGCAACGGTCTTACCATTCATGGGCTTAAGCATCCGTGCACCTGTATAGCTGTATCTAGAGGATGAAAGTTGAATAGAAATAGTAAGAAATGAAGGTGATTGGCTAGTGTTGCCAGGAGAAAACCCAAAAAGAGAGAGGCAATGTTTTCTTCCTTTGGAAGAGCACAAGGAGGATGGTAGTTGGATTTTTGGCAGAGATAATAGATTGGATCTTGCTTTTGCAGACTTGGAGCTCTTGTGAGGAAACTAGAGCCTGCATAGCTTGTGACAAACTGTAGATGGATGAGAGTTGAATGGAAATAGTGATTTTGAAAGTGCTGGGATTGCAAGAGGGCTGCTTTCCAATGGGTGAACGCTTCGGAAACACTATAAACTGATGGTGGTTACAAAGTACTCTTTCTCTGGATTTCAATATTGTTTGAGTTATTCGCAATGTTGTTTGAGTTATTCACAATGTTGTTTGAGTTTTTCGCAATGTTGTTTGAGTTATTCGCAATGTTGTTTGAGTTATTCGCAATGTTGTTTGAGTTATTCACAATGTTGTTTGAGTTTTTCGCAATGTTGTTTGAGTTATTCGCAATGTTGTTTGAGTTATTCGCAATGTTGTTTGAGTTATTCGCAATGTTGTTTTTCCATTGTAAGAGTACAAGGAGGACTGTAGTTGGATATTTGGCAGCAATAAAAGATTGGATCTTGCTTTTGCAGACGGGAGGCTTTTATGAGGAAACTAGAGCCTACAAAGCTTGTGACAAACTGTAGTGGATGAGAGTTGAACGGAAACAGTGATTTTGAAGGCGCTAGGATTGCAAGAGGGCTGCTTTCCAATGGGTTAGCGCTTCGGAAACACTATAAACTGATGGTGGTTACAATGTACTCTTCCTTTGGAAGAGAACAAGGGAATGGTAGTTGCATATTTGGCAGCAATAATATATTGGATCTTGCTTTTGCAGACGGGAGGCTTTTGTGAGGAAACTAGAGCCTGCAAAGCTTGTGACAAACTGTAGTGGATGAGAGTTGAACGGAAACAGTGATTTTGAAGGCGCTAGGATTGCAAGAGGGCTGCTTTCCAATGGGTTAGCGCTTCGGAAACACTATAAACTGATGGTGGTTACAATGTACTCTTCCTTTGGAAGAGAACAAGGGAATGGTAGTTGGATATTTGGCAGCAATAATATATTGGATCTTGCTTTTGCAGACGGGGGGCTCTTGTGAGGAAACTAGAGCCTGCATAGCTTGTGACAAACTGTAGTGGATGAGAGTTGAATGGAAACAGTGATTTTGAAGGCGCTAGGATTGCAAGAGGGCTGCTTTCCAATGGGTTAGTGCTTTGGAAACACTGTAAACTGATGGTGGGTTGAATGAGAGTTGAATGGAAATAGTTGAATGTCTAGTGTGGGAGACTGGGAGAGACTCGCAGGAAAGAAAACCAATTTGCTCTTCCTTTGGAAGAACAAACTGTTTAGCTGTATCTAGTGGATGAGAGTTAAATGAAAAGAGTTAACGCAAGCAAAGTGGTTTTGAATGCGCTAGGATTGCAGGAGGACTGCTTTTCAATGGGTTAGCGCATCGGAAACATTGCAATCTGATGGTGGGTTGAATGTGTTCTGTTAGAAAACGAGAACCTGCAAAGTTCCAACGCCCCTCGTGATGTGTTTGAAAGTTGTTCAAACATGATTCTTTAGAGGAAGTAAAAGTCGTAACAAGGTTTCCTTAGGTGAACCTGAGGATGGATCATTAGTGTTGTTATTGATATACGCTCCCGTGTTTGATGTTTGAGGTGCACAAGTGGTACCCTTGTGCAGCGTCATTCACGGGGCCCTTTGTTGAACAAAGGAGTGCTCAACGGATTGTTAAGGAATGGTGGGGCTAGTGTGCCAGGAGAGACTCCCAGGAGAGAGATTGAATTTGCTCTTCCTTTGGAATAGCATGAGGCAGATGGTAGTTGGATATTTGACAGCAATAATAAATTGGATCTTGCTTTTGTAGACGGGGGGCTCTCGTAAGAAAACGAGAGCCTGCAAGGATGAATGGAATTAGTGAATGGAACGGGGGAAAGCTGTATCTAGTGGGTGAGAGCTGAATGGAAATAGTGAGGAATTGGTGATTGGATAGTGTGCTGGGAGAGACGATAAGTTGAGAGAACCCATGTGTTCTTTGTAGGAAGAGCACAAAGAGTTGACATGGGATAAAGTGAATGTCAGTCCAAATGACACATTTTGTTGGTATTAGTGTAGCAAAAGGTTATCGTTTGAGGAACGGTCTAACCTCGGTCTTAAGCATCCGTTCACCTGAGTAGCTGTACTCAGTGGACGAGTGTGATTGAGAGGTCATTTGGTGATTGTTAATGCAAACATAGTTGTTTTGAAGGCGCTAGGATTGCAAGAGGACTGCTTTCCAATGGGTTAGAGCTTCGGAAATACCGTAAGCTGATGTTGGGTTGAATGTGCTCTTCCTAACCTAATACCTTAGGTGAACCCGAGGAAGGATCATTAGCGTTGTTATATACGTTCCCGTGTTTGATGTTTGAGGTGCACAAGTGGTACCCTTGTGCAGCGTCATTCATGGGGGCCCTTCGTTGAACAAAAAAGTGCTCAACGGATTGTTGAGGAATGGTGGAGCTGTGAGGCAGTCAATTGTGGTAGACTGCTTCAAAAGTACCTGCCTAATACCTTAGGTATTACTTGCAATCATGATGGGAGAGCTTTCTCCACTGGAGAGGAAGCATGAAAGGGGCGTCAAGATCCTATTGAGGATGTGTGCCCCGATATGTGCACCTAGTGCACATATGATGGGAACCCGAAAGATGATAACTTATGCCTGGGAAAGTCGAAGTCAGGGGGAACCCTGATGGAGGTTCAAAGAGAAATTGACATTCATTCAACTCTAATCAACTAGATACAGCGATACAGCTACAGAGCGATTGTGACGGGGCAGGAGGAAAGGTTACTCAAGCCCAGGCAGTAATTTTGATGTTTTTTGCGACCTATGCGGGTGCCCTTCGGGCACCCGCACTTTAAAATAAAATCAGGCCAATTGTAAAGAGTTGTAGTCTTTGGCTGTAGAGGTACGTAGAGGCCGAAGACCTCGACCGAGATCCGTTGATATTTGAATTGAAAATGGGAAAGTTTTGGGAAAAGTCAGGTTAGGTTTCGTATGTGTGCGCTTCGCGCACACAGGCCCGAATCGAGGTCGAGGCCGTAGGCCTCGACCGAGATCCGTTGATATTTGAATTGAAAAGGGGATAGTGAGGTCGAGGCCGAAGGCCTCGGCCTTTGGCCTGGACCTCAGTCAACAGTCAACAGACTGTCGACCTCAGCCAAGGCAACAGACTTGGTCGAGGTCAAAGGCTTCGACCAAATCTGTTGATTTTTGAATTGAAAAGGGAATAGTTGTGGGAAAAGTCAAGTTACGGTCAATTGTTGAAAAAGCCAAGACAGTTTGTCCAGTTAAATGGGCATCAAGTCAAGGTTAATTTTACCCCAAAGCTGAAGTAGAGGCAACCTGTTGGAGGTTCTATACGATCCTATACCTATTATAATTGATAAAAGAGCGAGGTCACACGATGTAAAAATTCAAAATAAGACATAATTTTTAGATCAGGAGAAATTGTTCAGATTTTTAGTCAGACTGTCAGCAGCTATTCCTATTCGTGATTAATGTCATATAATAACACTTTACTAGGTCTTGCGTTATTCTTGGTCCATAAATTTTTTATTTTTCAGTTATAAAGATGCGAAAAAAGGACTTGCAACTATAAAGTGCACTTGGCCATTAGTCTGAAATATAAAAAAAAATTAAAAATAAATAAAACTTCCTCCTTTAGGTTTGTACTCTTAGAATTGAGTTCCAGGAGACATAGAGAATCATAGGAAAGAATCTTAAGCACTTGCACTAGTATTTGAAATCGTATTTTATATATTTAAGAGGGTAATGCTGAACTAGAATTGATCTGTTGGAGGCTGTACCTTGGCATTTAGCAGGCCTCGACCGAGTCCATTGATTTTTGAATTGAAAAAAGAATAGTTGTGGTAAAAGTCAGGTTAGGTTTCATATGTGTCTCTCGCTGTGTAAGATTTGCGCACATAGGGAGAGTAGTTTTTTGTTGGATTGAGGTCCAGGTCAAAGGCCGTTGATTTTTTGAATTGAAAAGGGGAAAGTTTTGGGAAAAATCAGATTAGGTTTCGTATGTGTCATTCTGTGTAATTTTTTTTCGGATCGAGGTTGAGGCCGAAGGTCTCGACCGAGTCTGTTGATTTTTGAATTTAAAAACGAATAGTTGTGGGAAAAGTCAGGTTAGGTTTCATATGTGTCTCTCCCTGTGTGCGCTTCGCGCACATAGGGAGAGTAGTTTTTTTTGGATTGAGGTCGAGGCCAAAGGCCTCGATCGAGTCCGTTGATTTTTGAATTGAAAAGGGAATAGCTGTGGGAAAAGTCCAGTTACGTTCAGTTGTAGAAAAAGCCAAGACAGTTTGTCTAGTTAAATGGGCATCAAGGTCAATTTTACCCCAAAGCTGAACTAGAGTCAATCTGTTGGAGGTTCTATACGATCCTATACCTATCATAATTTTACCCCAAAGCTGAACTAGAGTCAATCAGTTGGAGGTTCTATACGATCCTATACCTTTTATGTCCTATGGGGGTGGGATATGGTAGACCCTGTTATTGGGTTTTCCCGGGGAACATATACTGGTTGACAGCAGTTCAATCGAAAATTTTTCTCTCATGCATTTTACTCCACAATGCTGAAGTAGAGTCAATCTGTTGGAGGTTCTACCTTGCCTCTTAGCAATTATAATAGCCGATTGTCAGTTATAATTGACAATTGTCAATTGACAATTGCCATTATTTGGTTAGAGGGGTCCTAATTCCTTCTAAAGCAGTCGTGGGGGGGGGGGAAGGAATCCCCCCAGTGTAAAATTTCCCCTTAATAGGGTAGGTTAATAATTAGGAGGGTAATGCTGAGCCAGAGTCAGTCTCTTTGTGGTTCTCCACAATGCTGAAGTAGAGTCAATCTTTTGGAGGTTCTACCTTGCCTCTTAGCAATTATAATTGCCGATTGTCAGTTATAACTGACAATTGTCAATTGACAATTGCCATTATTTGGTTAGAGCGGTCCTAAGGCCTTCTAAAGCAGTCCTGGGGAGGGGGAGGCAATCCCCACCAGTGTAAAATTTCCCCTTAATAGGGTAGGTTAATAATTAAGAGGGTAATGCTGAACTAAAGTCAGTCTCTTGGAGGTTCTCCACAATGCTGAAGTAGAATCAATCTGTTGGAGGTTCTACCTTGCCTCTTAGCAATTATAATTGCAGATTCTCAGTTATAATTGACAAATGTCAATTGACAATTGCCATTATTTGGTTAGAGGGGTACTAAGGCCTTCTAAAGCAGTCCTGGGGGGGAGGCAATCCCCCCCAGTGTAAAATTTCCCCTTATTAGGGTAGGCTAATAATTAAGAGGGTAATGCTGAACTAGAGTCAGTCTCTTGGATGTTCTCCACAATGCTGAAGTAGGGTCAATCTTTTGCAGGTTCTACCTTGCCTCTTACCAATTATAATTGCCGATTGTCAGCTATAATTGACATTTGTCAATTGAAAATTGCCATTATTTGGTTAGAGGGGTCCTAAGGCCTTCTAAAGCATTCCTGGGGGGGGGGGCTGCAATCCCCCTGGTGTAAAATTTCCCCTTAATAGGGTAGGTGAATAATTAAGAGGGTAATGCAGAACTAGAGTCAGTCTCTTGGAGGTTCTACCTTGCCTTTAAGAAATTTTAATTACCAATTGTCCTTATCCCAAGGGGGATAAGCATTTTCTCTACATTTTACTCATTTTTCAAAAATATTAATTAAGATATTTAATACTAGAGTGTGTCAATTAGTAGTCAGTAAAGGCCAATCACAAATCAGATCGGCAAACTAGCTCGGCCAATCAGGGCATTACTGGGCGGATCAGAAATCAGATGACGAACTAGCTCAGCCAATAAGAAATCAGGTAGGCGTACTAGCTGGTCCAATCAGAGCAAAGCTTCAAGCTAGCTCAGCCAATCAGAGCAAAGCTTATGCTAGAATGCAGAATTTTTGTGGAGTTCTCTGGGAGTTGAATTTACTTATGATCTTTATTAAATAAGGTTTATTTTATTTTCTTAAATAGCACATTACAGTATAATTACACAAGCATTATAGATACACAAGTTCTATAGATTAAATAAGGCTGCTTGATTTAGTACCCATGTTGAAAAATGTTCAAAGTGTATTGAATTAAGAATTTTTTAGCAATTATATTTGACTTAAATTGATTAAAATTATAAATTTCCTACCGGAACCCCTGCCAATAATCCCCAGACCTTATCTGAGGAGGTCACTATCCAAATGAAAAAATAGTGAAAAATAAAATTGGCCAAGAGTGATGAGCTGAGCTGAAGCAATGAATAGACACTATGTGATAAATAATTGAAGACAGCAGGCACCCCCTCCCCGCCTATCCCAAAGCGAGAGAGAGAGAGAGAAAGAAAAGCTTGAGAGGAATATAGCGTTGGTATTTGCTTATAGCAATGTGTTGAACCGGAAAGAATCTGGAACACTTGCGCTAGTATTTAAAATCGTATTTTTAATTTTTGGATAGTGCAACCTCGCTGTTTTGTCAATTATAACGGAAAACTAGTGTGCAAAATGTCAAATACCATGCTTCACACGATTCCATATCTATTATAATTGATAAAAGAGCAAATTAGCACTGTCCAAAAATTCAAAATGTGACTAACTCTACAAATCCTACACACACACACACACACACACACACACACACACACACACACACACACACACACAC